>NC_086017.1:127131742-127434772 GCF_029281585.2 Gorilla gorilla gorilla | reverse complement strand
TCTTGCCTGAGGAAAAAAAAAAAAAGCCCATTTATCTGTCTCAGAAAGAAAAGGGTAGGTGTTCTAGAGATTTTTTAAAAATGTATTTTCTATTTAGAGGGGAGAAAGAGAAAGAAAGAGGAAGAGAGATAACCCCCAAGAAAGTCAAACTATCTATTTATTTAGTTATGTGTTTTAGGTTGCATTTTGCATTAATCACTGCCACACACAGGAGCCCTGCAATTTATTATTGGTGATAAGTGTGGACAGTAGCTATTATTTTCTCTCCCTGTTCTAAAATGTGGAATAGTGGGACACTTAGATTTATGGAACATGCATTATTCAAAACTCTAGTTCTGGGATGGCTCAGCAGGAAGACTCCTAGCTATTTCCGTAACCCTTTTTCAGAATTTCTCCTCACTTGCTTTCTTCGTTTCCATATCGTGGTGTTAGAAATCACTCAAAACTCAGAAGTGGGAGAATTCATCATGGAAATCTATCAGTCCAGCATCTTTCACAAAGGGGAATGAGTAGGAACTCCCTATTCTGCAAAATCCAAGAAACCCTTAGAGGAAGCAAGTTGATTTTTATTGGTAGTAAAGAGATGAGCACCTAATACTCTAGGAGATTCCTAAGGTGTTAAAGACCCACATGGTACAGATACCTTCCTCCTAAACTTGAGTATGCTTGTGCTGATAATTATTTATCATTAATCATGTTTAGATATATATTTTGCTCAGTACTCTAGTGTCATGTATGTGCAAGGTATTTGAAGGGAAGAAAAACAAATTAGAAATTTGAGAATAGTAGTCAATAAAAATAATTAAGAAGTAGAAAATATGTCCATCTATATATATTAACACTGATACATGTAAAGTGAATGAATATACAAATGTAAACCATTTAGAATTGTCAAAGTACAATTGCTAGTAGTAATGTATGTGGACACTTTTATGGGCGGTTCTATATAAGTGTGAATAAGGCATAATTTAAAAATATTCAGCTTGTTGATTCAGCATAAGAAATCTCTCTGAAAATGGCTCTGGACTAATATGAGAGGTGTAAGCTTTAACAAGGGTGAGTTGAGATGCTCACCCTTGTTTGAAAATGGCATTTTCAAACTTAGATTGAAAATGGCATTTTGATGTCATGGTAACCTAAAAAGGATCAATAGGACAATGTAATCCTTGGGTATAAACAATACAGAAGAGACAGATAATACAGGGGTGTGGTTAGCAGCCTCACTTCAAGATAGCTGCTCTGTAGTTGTAATCCTACTTAACAATTATTTCTCTAGCTTTCAAATGGCTAGTTCTCTACTCCCTTTCTTTAGATGTGTGAAACTTATATTCTTTAGTTTCTAAATGCTTAACTTTGTGCCATCATCTATATTCTGTTGTGTTTTTGTATGACACACAACCATTTATGGACGCCTACTATATGGGAGCCATTCTGCTATTTGTTTTTAATATATTCAAGATCTTAGTGAATTTCAAACATTCTTAAGAAGTTTTTCTTAATAGTCCCATTTTAGAGATGCTGAAAAGGTGGGGGAAAGATTGGTTGCCGAATTCTTAAGGAATTTCTCAATATTGATAAATTTGTTTCTCAACATTGGTAAGAGAGTGTGACTTTGGTTCACAGAAAATAGCAATTAACTGAGACTTAATACTGTGATTTACGGCAATTCCCTTAGCTAGAGGATTCTGGAAACAACTCAGCAATGAAAGTACCATCCAGGGAGTTCAAGTTGGAGCTACTGGTTCTCCCTCTCCAGGCCTACTTCAGTATAGCATAGTGGTTAAAGACTGGGACCAGACTACTTAGGTTTTAATCCCAGTCATGCCATGCGTATACTAGTGTATGGTCTTGGGCAAGTTACCCAAGTGGGAAGAGTGATAGTCGTCATGTCATGGATTTGTTGTGAAGAGTAAATGAGTAAATAACTATATAGTACTTAAGGCAGTGCCTGACACATAGTGAATGCTATGTAACTGTTAGCTATTTAATTACCTGCATTCTTGTATTCTGAGCTGACTGAGACTGCAACAAGATTTTTTTCCATGATGAATAAGCAGAGACCTTTAACCAAGAGCAAGGCTCTGCTAAGGTGGAGTGGAGAGATAATACGTTACCTTGACTCTCCACTCCTGTCTTCTCAGGCCGGTTCACCATTTTCTAAGGAAAGCAGAAATGACAATTCAGACCATTTGAATATCTTATGATTCTAATTGGAGAGAATGAGAACATGCAATCAGATATCAAAAATCCAAGGTCACCCCTTTTGTGGTAACTTTCTGAAAAAAGCCTCTTCCCAAAATGGCGACTTTGTCTTTCATGACTTATCACATTGTAGAATATTCTGCTCACTGAGGTGAGAAGCATTCTTAAAACAGCACTCCTTTTTTATTTCTTTGTTTACTTGATTGGTGCGTGTGTAGGGGTAGCTTGGGGAAAATAAGGATTGCTAGGGAAAAACAGGAAACAGGACAATGAAAGTGTTTAGAAAAAGTCGACTCAATTGTTCCATGTTTGTGTTAGAATTCCAGGTGAGACTAAGACCTCTGGGGTCAATATGGGGTTGAAGAAGGTGGTCAAAATAGTGGGCTGAGGAACCTGCAGAAAACTCAAGAGAAATTACCATTCGGCCTACGAACTATTTAAGAATAAGTTTAAATTAACTTCAAAGCATTAATCTATGTTTTCAGTTACTAAAGAAATAAAAGGATAGGCTAGAGAGAAGCCATATTTTTATAATATGCCTTGTATATATTTTTTCTGTTAACACTAAATACATGTGCACTGATGTATGTATAAAATATATATCTATCTCAACACTCAGATATAACCAATCTTAACATTTTTATGTATAGTTTCTCACCTTTTTCTATGCATATATGCAGTGATGGTATTAATACTATTTAACAATCAGTATGAAAATATAAATTAATAAATAAATCAATACATCAATCCCAAAAATTTAAATTCTACCGTATTTTCTTTTTTCTTTTTTTTTTGAGACGGAGTCTTGCTCTGTCGTCCAGGCTGGAGTGTAGTGGCACAATCTCGGCTCACTTCAAGCTCCGCCTCCCAGGTTCACGCCATTCTCCTGCCTCAACCTCCCGAGTAGCTGGGACTACAGGCACATGCCACTACACCCAACTAATTTTTTGTGTTTTTAGTAGAGGTGGGGTTTCACCGTGTTAGCCAGGATGGTCTCGATCTCCCCTCATGATCCGCCCACCTCGGCCTCCCAAAGTGCTGGGATTACAGGCGTGAGCCACTGCGCATATTTTCTAAATATATTAAATGGTATATGTTACAAATCTGCTTACCAAGCAACACAAGCTATGGTATAAATTTTTCATTAACTCATTCTTAAAAATTTCCAAATAAGTGGATTTTTTAGAGATAACTGCTGTCCTCTGCTCTCTCACATGTAGCCTTTTATTTTATGCTTCTGCCAACAAGGAAATGACGCTCCAATCTTCATCATGATTTGACATAGCAAACCCTATCAAATTCTCCCAGTAATGTTCCTGTTAAAGTGATAGTCATTGGATGATTGCAGTCCCAATTAGAGGGTTTCTCTTCTATTATATTGTCAGTAGCACTTAATCTGTTTTCAGCTTGTGCTCAACTAGATAGGATAATAAAAGTATTCTAGCCCTTAACATATTCCCTGATATTTTAAAAATATAGTAAATACCTTGGTTATTGACTCTTTCGCAAATACCTTTTATTGGAAAGACATATTTGAATTGATGGAAAGTCCGTTTTTATTCCAAGCAAGAAGTAGTACAGTAAGATGATAAAAACAGATCTTTTGTTAGGCTTCTTGGGCTAAACTTCTTTCTCTGCTACTTAAATTTTAATTAATTCTCTATGCCTCAGTTACCTTACCCAAAATATGGGAGTATTGATTGAATTTATAGTACTCAAGTGAATGTATTTTAAAACAGGTACCTATAAAGCATATTTTATATAAGACTGGCTGTAAGGTTATAAATGAAATTAATGTTAATGCCCATGACCATCAAGCATTTGATGATTTATCTTAAGGTTTTATTAAATAGAGGTAAACTGTCCCATCAAATTGATATTACATTCAAAAGGATGGAAAAACGGATACTTCCACATGAGCCTTCCACTTGTCTCTAGTGGAATAGATGCACACATGTTCCATCTGTCCCCTTCAGCCTTCTTCCTATCTTTAGATTGTTGTCCATTCCATCAGAGCCTAAAATACTAGGCTCTGATTTGTGTCAGTGGCAGCTCCCATTATTCCTCCTTCTTTTTTTTTTTTCTTGGCTTTTCCAGGCGCCAAATATTTCTTATTTATTTATTTAGAGACGGAGTCTTGCTTTGTTGCCCAGGCTGGTGCAATCTCAGCTCACTGCAACCTCTGCTTCCTGGGTTCAAGTGATTCTCCTGCCTCAGCCTCCTGAGTAGCTGGGATTACAGATGTGCACCACCACGCCCCACTAATTTTTGTATTTTAATAGAGATGGGGTTTCCCCCTGTTGGCCAGGCTGGTCTCGAACTCCTGACCTCAAGTGATCCGCCTGCCTTGGCCTCCCAAAGTGCTGGAATTACAAGCGTGAGCCATGGCGCCTAACCCCAGACCCCAGGTATTTCAGAAGTGGGCAGCTGAGTATCAAGCACATGTCCACTAGGACATTCATTAGCCACCTCCGGGAGAGCTGTTGCTAACATCAACAGCTGGCTTGCTGGTGGGTGAGAGATTAAGAAGTAACACAGTATGATTCCCTGGGATGCATGCCTAGGGGTCCTGGTCTAGGCTCCAGTGGTCCTTAAGGGATGTGGCATTTGAGAACCTCAGGACAGTGGTTATTTGCTCACCTGTACAGAAATTTCACTATATATTAAAAGCCACTAGCACTTACTGGTGTGCTTGTTGAAAAATCAGCCCTGTACCAATGTATATATAACTTCTCATGCTTCTATTAATATTTAACAACATATGGTAAACATTGTTTACAAAGCCATTTTTTAATAGTAAAACATCTTGAATAAAATTTAAGACTTCTCTAATTTCCTCAGTCTCTTCATTCCTCTTCAGAGTCGTGGATTTGGTCTTACAAATTCGGGTGTCTTGTATCAAAGAAGTTATCAAAATATTTTTAAAAAAGAATTTTTAAATTTTCTATTCTCAGATGTATCAAGCACACTCTATTTTGAGATTTAAAGGCTTATTAGAAGGTTACATCTACTTGGAAGGAAGTTTGAACAATAGACATTGCAGAAAACACCATACTAAAAAAAAAGATTAGCAAAAATGCTGAAGAAAAAATTCTGTGAAATCTCTTTAGAGTGCTGTGTTTTTCATAGTTCCCTTGGTTTACAGTTGATTTTTAAATAGGGAGATATTGTCACAGCCTGGACTTATGGAGCTAATGTTGTACTATATCATTCATTTACTCCTACTCGTTAGTCATGAATATGGATGACATTTACTCCTGTAATTAAAATATAGTCTAGTAATTTACACCTGAATTAAATTACAGCCTTAAAATACGTTCTCCATGGAATCCTGTTAAAGTAACTCTGAGTTATTTTATTCTTGTTCTCATGTTGAGTAATAATACTGACAAAGTCTTGGCCCAACACTCCTCCAAGTCTCTTGCTATTACTCAAAGACACTCCTAAATTCTTCTTTCCATGTTTCAGACTCATTAGTGACAGTTTGATTATACATTTACTTGGTGGACATCTAGTCTACTTCTAAACTCATGAATAAAGCAAAATTTTTTTTCTATATTTCTATACCATATTTGACATCCCTTTTGTTTTGATACTTGTCACTTTGTAACTTGTCTTTCTGTTTCCTACCTTCACTACAATATATAGTTCTAGAGAACAGATATTTGTCTAATTCAGCTTTAGCATAGCAGCTTATGCATAGAAGGTATTCAAAAATGAGTTGGTGTATAACTAAACAAGCAAGGAATGCTATAAGAACTTCCACAGAGGATAAAACTATGAATTATTATCTCAGTGATTATTTTGTATTATAGTTTTAAAAAAAGAGGTACACTTAGAAGAATATAATTACTGTTTTCAATTATAATTCCTTCAAAGTGTGAGGGATGTATTCTAAATACCTGTAACTCCCTCCTAAATACACTTTATGAATCTGTCATTCATAGTTTTACCTAAACTATTCTCCATCTATGTATTCTAGGGTAGCAAGCTGAAATGTTTACTATTACCTTTGTAAGACATCACTTTTTTAAAGCTACTTCAAGCCTCAGAGGGTGTCTTCTGTTTTATTATATGGGAATTATGTAGGTAAGATCCCTTTTATCTGATCCGTAACCTTGATTGGTTTAGGGCTCATATCCCTTAGCAACCTCACTGAAGCAGTGTGAAGAGCTCCTACAGCTCTGGTCTGCCATCACACTGCATGCACATCGCTACCCACTTCCATTCCCTTGGCAATTTTAACTACCCAGGTCTGTATTTATTTATTTTAAAAAATGACAAAATAAAGTATGCCATTTTAAAGGAGAAAAAAATTGTGATTTTTGTCATAAGTAAAATGATGATATGGATTTTATTTATAACCCTTTTCCAGATGAAGGCCAGCCTCTTTTTATCTTTTTATTCTACAGAAAAGTTAGTTCAGGTTTCCTAAGTATTAATCAGGACAGCGTCTAACATCCTTTCTAGATTGTACCTTTTAGGTATACCCTTCATGAAAGGCCCATACTATACTTCTGAAGATTTTTTATAAAGGAATTCGAACATGGTGAAGTAGGAGCCATTTATTAGCTACTATGTGTGTGTGTGTGTGTGTGTGCATTTAAGTGTATATTTAAAAAGTTATAAAACCTAAATCTGAAATTTTATTGTTCATCTCATTTTCTAGGACAAACAGTAGTTGAAATGGGGCACAACAAACATAAATGGGTAAACCCATCAAACTTTTTCACCCAAATATATATAGGTTGAGTATTTCTTATCTGCAATGCTTAGGACCAGATGTGTTTCAGAATTCAGATCTTTTTGTAAAATTTTTGGAATATTTGCATATATATAATGAGATTTCTTGGGGATGGGACCTAAGTCTAAACATGATATGCATTTGTTTCTTACATACCATATACGTACAATCTGATGGTAATTTTATACAATATTTTAAATAATTTTGTGCATAAAACAAAGTTTGCATTAAGTACTTATGTATAGAATGTTCACCTTGTAGTATCATGTCAGTGCTCAAAAGCTGTAGATTTTGGAGTATTTTGAAATTTGAACTTTTAAAATAAGGGTTGTTCAACCTGTGTTGACCAGTTTGATTTCTATCTTTATCTACTGTCTTAGTCCATTTGTGCTGCTGTAATAAAATACCATGGACTGAGTAATCTATTCGCAATAAAAATTTATTCCTCACAGTTCTGGATGCTGAGAAATCCAGATCAAGGTGCTGGCAGATTCAGTATCTAGTAAGGCCCTACTTGCTGTGTCCTCACATGGTGGAAGAGCAAAAAGGGGTCTAAGCTATTTCCCTCCAGCCCCTTGATAAGTCACTAATCTTTTCATGAGGGCTGAGGCCTCACGACAATCATCTCTCAAAAGGCTTTACCTCTTAATACCACCACAACAGTAATAAACTTTGACACATGAATTATGGGGGACATTCAGACCATGCCATTTACATTTATATTTGCCTCCTGTGATTATTAGCCCATATTTTGTTATTGTTGTCAACAACTTTTTAACTAGCAATTATCATAAGAGACTTTTTACAGAGATCTATAGAAATAACTGCTACTGAGTCATATTATTCACCTTTTTTTTGAAAACCCTACCTAATTAATGAGCATATGGCTTCATTAAGTTTTATTTATTCAATAATCCTATACCTCAATACTTCAATAGATACTGCATTTGAGATCTCTCTCTCTCTTTCTCTCTCTCTCTCTCTCTCTCTTTGTCTCTCCCTGTCTCTCTCTCTCGCCTTCCCTCCCTCTCCTCTCTGTCTCTCTTTTTAATTAGAACTAGAAGGGGTATTTTAGAATTAAGCGTGGTAGTATGACCCTAGCAGGAAGAAGAATTTAGAGAAATACTACTACTAATAATATAATAAAGCCAACCTCTATTGTGTTTTTCCTTTGTGTTAATAATTTAAAGTGCTTCTAACGTACTTTGAATATATTATATCATTTAATCCTCTCAACAGCCTCACTGAGGCCCAGAGAGGTTGAATAACTTGCCCATGGTCTCTTAGCTAGTTAATAGTGGAGTCAGGATTCCACCCCAGAGAGTCTGGCTTCAGAGCTTGGCATGTAAATTTTGGTGACTATAGCTCTCAACTCTTTTTTTTTGTGGTGGAATTGAGAGTACACTATTTACACAGATGCCTTTGAATGAGATAAGAATTCACTTTTTATCCCCAGAGAAGAAGTGAGTCAATACTATTTTTACTATTTTTACTTTTGCTCCTAGATTGTTGAGTTCCAAAGAAATGTTCCCATATGACAAAATTTTAATGGCTCAATTTATAATGCAGTTATCATAATATATTAGTTATAATATTTTCCATAACAGATGTTTATTTTTTACTATATTTTTACTAAACAACACACGGAAAAACTAAAAATGTCTAAACGTAAAGAATATTTTCATTATGCCTTCTTTCGGGTGTTTGTAGTTGTGTATCTGGAATTTTTTTTACCCTAATTTAGAGATTCCTATCAAGGTGTTTTGTATACAATAGGTACCAAGGAAGCCTTTTAAGAATGAAGGAGTTGCCTGAATGACAGATAACTTCCTGCACACCTCAGTGAAATTTAGTTTTGAAAATTCATCTACTTTGCCTTCTCATATAACACAACAGCTGTTGCAACATTAATTTTATCATAAGTTTACATTTACTTTAGAAAACTTTTTTTAAAAATTAGCAATCAGATAGACCATGTGGATTCAAATCTAATGGCTATTAGCTGGGTGATATTGGATAATCACTCATTTCCCACCAAACTAAGTTCCTTCATCTTTTCTTCATAATTGGTAATAGTCACTATTTAAGAGGACCTCTAAAAGAACACAATCACATAGTATATGTGAAGTACTAAACACACTGTCCATACATAGCAGGCATGACATTAATATAATATGACATAGACTGATCTTGAGAAATTATTAATAATGAATGTTTTCAGACTCAATTACTTAATCTTTTCCATCATAGTATGCTCTTAAAATATATTTCTACTAAATTTATGTAGTGCTGAACTTTAATATCTTATCTGATATGGCCTTATTTTGGTATATGTATCAGATCATTGATCAGAAGTTTCTTGCAGAGAATATGTTTCTGAGGACCATCAGGTTTTTGATAGATGTGTTTATCTTTGATGAGTAAGAGTAAAAGAAAATGGTGAAACACATTGTCTGTAAGAGAAAATCAATGTTTTCCTGAGCCCTGGGTTTTCCCATGTAGGATCTATTGCCATGGAGGATCTGCTCCCATTCACTTCCACACTGTCTTTGTGAACACACCAATTCTACCATGCTCCTCTGAGACTGAAGGGCTGTCATCATCATTCTAATATGTGCATAATTACACATAATGTGTGTCCAATCTGCCAGTCTAAATGTGGAGAGCTGACATCCTGGCATGCTTATGCATGTATTCCAGCCAGTTCTCTAAACCCTGTGGCACCTTTCAGCATAGCTACTGAGTAATCCATAAAGTGCTCTAAGTCAGAATTAGGTGCGCAAAAAGAATGGGGACATAGGGAAAAGGAGCAGTTATACAAAGTTCTTAGCTCTGAATTTTTTTTTTTTTAGACAGTTTCATTCTTGTTACCCAAGCTAGAGTGCAATGGTGCAGTCCTGCCTCACTGCAACCTCTGCCTCCTGGGTTCAAGCAATTCTCCTGCCTCAGCCTCCCGAGTAGCTGGGATTATAGGCGTGTGCCACCATGCCCGACTAATTTTTTTTTTGTATTTTTGGTAGAGATAGGGTTTCACCATGTTGGCCAGGCTGGTCTCAAACTCCTGACCTCAGGTGATTCGCCTGTCTCGGCCTCCCAAAGTGCTGGGCTTACAGGTATGAGCCACCACGCCCAGCCCTAGGTCTGAAATTTAAGCTCCAGTGTTCAGGAAACTACCAGATACAACTGGGTAAAGATTATGCTTTTTCCATTTTTGAGTCTAAATAATCATAAAAATGTTGAGACATTACTTGGCGGAAAGCATCATAAGAATATAGTGGAAGCAAAAAGTGAACATTTGCTGGCTTCTTACAATGTTCTAGATAATGAGCAAGGTATTTATATACATTATCACATTTAAGTCTCAGAACAGTTTCACAGAGCAGGTAGCATTTGATCCATTTTGGAGATGACACTTATGGCACAGAGATGTTAAGTAGCTGACCAAAATTCACTTAGTTGAAATCTGAAACAAAACAAAAGAAAAGAAAACAAAAAAAAATTTCTGATTCTAAAGCCCATGAGTGTTTTTAGTACATAGCAGTGCCTCATCAGGAATTCTGTGGATAAAAATGTGTGTCAGTATTTAAGGACATAATTAAAGTCTCTAAAGAAGACACAGTGAGAAACTATAAATTTCAATTCTTGAGATGTGTCTAGAGTCCCAGCAGAATCAGCTTACCATTGCATTCCTCCCACTGCAGTCCTGAGGGGTTGGTCTGTGAGCCATGATAAAAGAGAAAGGAAATGGTTGAGTGGTGGATAGGAAAGAAATTTGATCCTCTTGACCTTGTGTTGAAAGTTCTCACCTTGAAGTTGTCCCTAGACTGCCTGAATAACGAGGGCTGTCATGAGGAAGACTGATAAAGACTGAAAGTCTGACAGTGACAACAATAACATTTCATCATTGGTAAAAATGTTCCGCAAGGGGCTGATAATATACCCAGGGATCATGCATGACTTATTCACATAATGGCAGTGGCTCCCATTCAGAATAGCTTCTGAAGACAATGGAATATGGGCTGGCAAAGCGTTTCCGCTCCATCAGTAAAGACATCTTTGTCCAGGAGAGAAGCTAATGAAATAACATTACTTAAATCCTTTCTTTTTTGTGTGTCAAAAGGTGGAAGGATGAAAGTTTAAGGCAAGATTCAATGGTCTCGTGTACTTTTATGTGAAATATGGAATTTGGTGGTTCTTCTATGTATTGGGACATGAAATAGACTTTAAAAAAAAGAAGCAAGAAGAAGATAAAGGTAATTTGGTATTCTAGAACTGATTTTACAGGGGAGACCCACTTACATCTCAGGCCATGTGTGATGTCCTTTGAACATTAGCATAACCACCTGTGGATTTTGTAGAGTTCAAGTACACCATGCGAAAGACATTTTATCTGAAGAGTTTACTTTACCTTAAATTCTGTGTAAAAGCCACAGATGTAGTGGCTTAGCTTTATTCAGTTATTAAATATGCATCTAAACAACCAGACAGTGATGTGGAGAAATGAGTACTTCTTTTACTGTGGGTAGAAATGTTAATTGGTACAATTATTTTTTAAGTAATTAGAATATACTTATTAAATATAAAACATGTTTTATTTAGAAAGTCATATAACATTCACACAGAAATAGTCATAAAAGCACATAAAGATACATACATACCTGTGTGATTTTCTATTTTTGTAAAATATGTTCTTAAATAGGTATAATCTTTGTGTCCTTGGACATATATATACACACATACACATACATACACATAAACATATTCATTCCAGCACTCATCACAATGACCACAATTGAGTATAAACCTAACTAATAAGAAATTAAGCAATGTAAATTAGTTCAGCCATTGTGGAAAGTTGTTTGGCCATTTCTGAAATAGCTTACAACTGAACAACCATTCGACACAGCAATCCCATTATTGGGTATATACCCAAAGGAATGTAAATCATTCTACCATAAAGACACATACATGTGTATGTTAACTGCAGCACTATTCACAATAGCAAAGACATGGAATCATTGTAAATGCCCATCAGTGGTAGACTGGATAAAGAAAACGTTTTACATATACACTATGGAATACTACACAACCACAAAAACAAACGAGATCATGTCCTTTGCAGGAACTTGGACAGCTGGAGACCATTATCCTAAGCAAGCTAAAGCAGGAACAGAAAATCAAATACCACATGTTCTCTCTTACAAGTGGGAGCTAAACATCGAGTACATATGGACACAAAGAAGGGAACAACAGAGACCAGGGCATACCTGAGGGTAGAGGGTGAGAGGAGGGTAAGGACTGAGAAACTATCTGTGGGGTACTATGTTTATTACCATGGTGATGAAAATAATCTGTATATCAAACCCCCATGACATGCAATTTACCTATATAACAAACCTGCACATGTACACCTGAACCTAATATAAAAGTTAAAAAAGAAGTAAATTAGATTCATATAATAGACTACTAAACAACTGTTATAAAAAATAAGATAAGTCTATGCCCAGATACAGATAAATTTCCAAAACATATGGTTAAATGAAAAGAAGCAAACTAAGAGCAGGAGGTGCAGTCTTACTTCATTCTGTGAATGTTGAGTAAGATGAAATGTGTGTGTTTCCCAAAAACAGAATATTGCATAGAAAAAAAAAGGTGGTAAATAACAGATAGTTATTCATGAAATTATAGGGGATTTAAAATATTCTGCACTGGACATTTCTGTGTCATCTTATTTTTCATTATATGTATATTTATATGCATATATTTATAATCAGAAAAATGGATATTTATTTATGAAAAGCCATAGAGTAAACAAGGAAAAAAGAGCAGCAATCCAGGCCTAGAGAAGCTTTTAAAGCTACTGGTTGTGGCAGATGTATATGTGTAATACTATCAGGGTCTCCAGTGTGTACTAAAGAAAACACCGTAACACCTCAAAAGCACAGGTCAAAAATACCTAGGATTTAGCGTTCTTTGACATTTCCCAGCTCTCCCTAAATAAATTTCTGAATGTCTTCATAATTCTTTATCCTCTTTCTGTGTTTTTTGCTGGCTGGTGTTCTTACTTGGCTCTTGATGGATCAGAGGATAAGCAGAAAAAGATCCCTTATAAGAACAAAATAACACTCCACAGTAGCAGAAAAACCATCTAAGGTTTTGAGGTCTGTAGCCCAGAAGTTGAGAGAGGTAGGGGTTGATGCCACTTTATATTTTTAGGTAAATTATGAAAAATATACTCAGCAATGTCTATGAGATGGTGGGTGGCCAAGGTTGTTAAAATAAGTTTTAAACAGTAGGGACAGAGATACAGATTATTATTATTTTCTTCAAAAGTCCAACTATAAAGAATTATTTGTTTGGTAATTTAAATTTGACTTGAATTTTTAAAATTTTATAAGTTACATATTTGATTTTTTTAAATGGAAATAAAGCTAAGACATTTCAGTGGGCTTCTGCAGAAATTATTACTTGAGTGTGTGGAACTTATTCAGAACATGGTAAGAGCATATTTTAACTTCAGCAAAAAATTATGAAATATAGAAAAACAATATTGCTTCTGGATTCATATGAACAACTTTATTGACATATAATTGACATATATTTAAAGTGGACAATTTGTTAGGTTCTGATGTATTTCTACATCCATAAAGACATCACTACAATCAAGATACCTAACATTTCTGTCACCCACAAAGGTCCCCTCATGCCCTTTCGTAACGTCTTCCTTGCTTCACCTCCATCCTTAGGCAACCACTGATCTCACTTTTGTTTATAGACTGATTTATATTTTTATAATTATATATCAATGAACTCACCTTACATGTATTAATTTTTGCCTGGCTTTTGCAACTCAACATAATGATTTTGGTATTCATCCATGTTTTTCTATGTATCAATAACTTGTTCCTTTTTATTGCTGAGTAGTAGTACATGTGCGGGTATATTATAATCTGTTTATTCCTTCACCTATTGATGGAAATGTGAATTGCTTCCATTTTAAGCTGTTATAGATAAAGCTGTTATGAACATTCACGTACAAGGCTTTATGTATACGCATGTTTTCATTTCCCTTGGGTAAAAGGTCTAAAGGTGAAATGGCTGGATTGTATGAGTGATATACATTTTACTTTTTAAGAAACTGCCAAACCATGTTGGCAAAATAGTTGCAGCAATTTTACACTTCCAATAGCAGTATTTGAGAATTTCAGTTGCTCCACATCCTAGGCAATCCAATATGCAGTGAAATTTAATTGCAGTTTTAATTTGCATTTCTCTGATGAATGATGATATTGAACAAATTCTTATGCATGTAATGGTCATGTGTATATCTTCTTTTAAAAATTGTCTGTTCAAATCTTTCTCTATTTTTAATTTGTTTTTCACCTTCTACTTACTGAGTTTAAGACTTTTTTACACACTCTAAATGTAAGTTCTTTGAGATATGTGTCTCAAATATTTTCTTTCAATGTGGGGCTTGCATTTTCTTTCTCTTAATGAATCTTATGAAAAGTAAAAATATCTAATTTTGATGAAATTCAACCTAGCAATTATTTATTTTATGCTTCATGCTTTTTGTGTTCTACAATACTTTTAACTATCCTGATATCACATGGTTTATTAAATATGTTTTAATATAAAAGTTCAATGGTTTTAGATTTTACATTTAGGATTATAACTTTTCAAGTTAATTTTTGAATATGGTATGAAACAAATGTTAACTTGTTTTTATATAGATAGATATCCAGTTGTTCCATCACCATTTGTTGAAAAGATTTCATTTTCTATTGAATTTCTTTGTCATCTTTGTGGAAAATCAAATATTTTGAGGGTCCATTTCTGGACTGTTTATTTTATTTCATTGATGTCTATCTTTTGCCTGTATCAAACTGTCTCGATGATTATTAACTTTTCCCCCAACTTTATTGAAGTATGCTTGACAAATAAAAATTGTACATATTTAGAATGTACAGGTGATGTTTTGACATATGTATATATTGTACAGTGGTTACCACAGTCAAGTTGACTAACATGTTCATTACCTCACAGTTATCTTTTGTGTGTGTGTGTATGTCTGTGTGTGTGTAGTGATGTTCTGGATTCATATGAACAACTTTATTGAGGTATAATTGATTGTAATAAATTATACATATTTAAAGTGGGCAATTTGTTAGGTTCTGATATATTTCTACACCCACAGGTTCAATATAAGACCATTTGAAATCTACCCTCTTAGCAAATTTCAAGTAGCAATACATTATAAACAATGATAGCCACCATGTTGTACATTAGGTCTCCAGTAATTACTCATCTTATAATTGAAAGTTTGTACCCTTGACCAAAATCTCCCCCTTTCCCCCCACCCTCAGCCCATGGTAACCACTATTCTATTCTTTGTTACCAAGAGTTTGACTTGTTTTTAGATTCAACATGTAAGTGAGATTATTTAGTGTTCGTCTTTCTGTGTATTTCACTTAGCATATTGTCCTCAAGAGTCACCCATGTTGCAGATGGCAGAATTTCCCTCTTTTACTAAGGCTGAATAATCTTTTATTATGATATTAAAAACCCTGTATATGTGTGTATATATATATATATACACACACACACACGTACACACACACACCACACACATATGCTGTATATATACCATAGCATATATGAGTGTGTATATTTTATATATATATTATAGATACACATATATATAACCAACCACATTTTAAAAAATTCATTCATCTGTCAACAGACACTTGTTCTTTTTTAGTTTGTTTTGTTTTGTTTTGTTTTATGAGACAGAGTTTCGCTCTTCTCGCCTAGGCTGGAGTGCAATGGCATGATCTCGGCTCACTGCAACCTCCACCTCCTAGGTTCAAGCGATTCTCCTGCCTCAGCCTCTAGAGTCGCTGGGATTACAGGCGCCCACCTAATTTTTGTATTTGTAGTAGAGACGAGGTTTTTCCATGTTGGCCAGGCTGGTCTCAAACTCCTGACCTCAGGTGATCCGCTCACCTTGGCCTCCCAAAGTGCTGGGATTACAGGTGTGAGCCACGGCGCCTGGCCCTTATGTTATTTTAATATCTTGGCTATTGTGAATAATGCTGCAATAAACATGGGAATGTAGACTTCTCTTCCAAACAGTAATTTTATTTCCTTTGGATATATACTCAGAAGTGGGATTGCCAGATCATATGATTTTTCATTTTGTGAGGACCCTCCGTACTGCTTTGACTGTACCAATTTACATTCCCAACGACAATGAAAAAGGGTACACTTTTCTCCAAATCTTTACGAACACATCTTATCTTTCGATTTTTTAACTGTAGTCATCCTAACACGTGTGAGGTGATATCGCATTATGGTTTGGATTTGCATTTCCCGGATGATTGGTGATGTTGAGCACCTGTTCATATACCTATTGACCATTTATATGCCCTTTTTGGAAAACTCTCTATTCAAGTTCTTTGTTCGCTTTTTAGGAGGGTTATTATTATTTGCAATTGAGTTGTATGAGATTCTCTACATATTTGGGATGTTAGTCCCTTATTGTATATAGGGTTTACAACTTTTTTTCCCATTCTGAAGGTTGCTTTTTCATTTTGTCATTTCCTTTGCTGCAGAGAAACTTTTTAGTTTGATGTAGACACTGTTATTTATTTTTGCTTTTATTGCCTGTGCTTTCAGATTACTGTTAACTTTATTTTTTTTCAGTTTATTCTTTCCTTTATTTTTTATTTATTTTTTTCTCTTTTTTATTATTATTATACTTTAAGTTTTAGGGTACATGTGCACAATGTGCAGGTTGGTTATATATGAATACATGTGCCATGCTGGTGTGCTGCAGAGTTAATGGGTGCAGATTACTGTTAACTTTATAAGCACTTTTGAAATCAGGTTAGGTAAATACTTCAACATGGTTCTTCTTTTCACTCTTCCAGAGCCATTACATTTCCACATAAATTTTGGAATTGACTCATCAATTTCTGTTAAAAAAAAAATCTGCTGGGATTTTGGTTAGGATTGTGTTTACTCCAAAGGTAAATCTGAGTAGGATTACCATCTTAAAAATATTGAGTCTTTTAATTAATGAACGTGGTGTATCTCTTCATCATTTGGATCTCCTTTAATTTCTCCAAGAAATTCTTTGTAGTTTCCATGTAGAAAAAAGCTTGGAAACTTTTTTTTTTTTTTTTTTTCAGACAGAGTCTCACTCTGTCACCCAGGCTGGAATGTAATGGTGCTTTATCGGCTCACTACAACCTCCACCTCCCAAGTTCAAGTGATTCTTCTGCCTCAACCTCCCAAGTGGCTGGGATTACAGGCATGCACCATCACGCCTGGCTAATTTTGTATTTTTAGTAGAGATGGGGTTTCACCATGTTGGTCAGGCTGGTCTTAAACTCCTGACCTCAAGTGATTCACCCACATAGGCCTCCCAAAGTGCTGGGATTGCAGACGTGAGCCACCACGCCCAGCCAGACATCTTTTATATATTTAATCCTTAGTATACATTTTTGGGGGTAAGGGAACGAATGTAAATGATATTTTTAAAGTCAATTATTTCCCAATTGTCTGTCCCTAATTTATAATTATACTACTGATTTTTATATTAATTTTGAACCCCGTGATATTGCTAAATTTGTTTGTTCTAGAAATTTATTTATAGTTTCCTTGGGATTTTCTACATAAACCATTATATCATTTACAAATAGGACAATGTTACTTTTTTATTTCCAATCATTATGTCTTACAAAATCAAAACAAACAAAACCCAGGTGTTTTTGTTTGTTTGTTTGCTTAACTTTCTTCTTTTTTAAAAGAAAAAAAAATTTTTAGAGACAGGGTCTTGCTCTGTTGCCCAGGCTGGAGAGCAATGGTATTCCCATGGCTCACCACATTTTCAACCTCCTGGGCTCAAGCAATTGAGGCTTTTTCAGATAAATAAAAGTTGAATTTTGTGACATTCTTTCTCTGTACCTAACTAAAATAATCATTTTTTCTCCTTTATATTGTTAATATGGTGGATTGTATTGATTGAGTTTTCAAATGTTACTCCAACCTTGCATTTTGAGGATAAACTTCACTTGTTCATTATATGTTATCCTTTTTATATATAGTCAAATTAAGTTAGCTAAATTTTGTTAAGAATATTTTTAAGCTTTTATTTTATGTTCAAGGGTAGATGTGCAAGTTTATTATATAGGTAAAATTGCATGTCACAGGGGTTTGGTGTACAGATAATTTTGTCACCCAGGTAATATGCATAGTACCTACCCTCTGCTGTCAAGTAGTACCTGATGTCTGTGGTTTCCTTCTTTGTATCCATGTGTGGTTAATATTTAGCTCCCACTTATAAGTGAGAACATGCAGTATTTGGTTTTCTGTTCCTGCATTAGTTCTCTAAGGATAATGACTTCAAGCTCCATCTCTGTTGCTGCAAAGGACGTGATCTTCTTAATTAATTAATTAATTAATTTTTTATTTATTTTTGAGATGGAGTTTCACTCTTGTTGCCCAGGCTGGAGTACGATGGTGTGATCTTGGCTCACCACAACCTCTGCCTCCCGGGTTCAAGCGATTCTCCTACCTCAGCCTCCCGAGTAGCTAGGATTGTAGGCATGCATCACCATGCATGGCTAATTTTTTTGTATTTTTAGTAGAGACGGGGATTCTCCGTATTGGTCAGGCTGGTCTCAAACTCCCGACCTGGTGATCTGCCCGCCTTGGCCTCCCAAAGTGCTGGGATTACAGGCGTGAGCCACCGCACCTGGCTGTCCTCATTATTTTTATGGCTGTGTAGTATTCCTGCTACATATACAGCATATTTTTTTAATCCAGCCTACCACTGATGGACATTTACAATGATTCTATGTCTTTTCTGTTGTGAATAGTGCTACAATGAACTTATGTGTGCATGTGTCTTTATGGTAGAATGATTCATATTTCTTCGGGTATATACCTAATAGTGGGATTGCTGGGTCAAACGATAGTTCAACAGAACTAAATTAAGTTCTCTGAGAAATTGTCAAACTGCTTTCCACAATGGCTGAACTAATTTGCATTCCTACTAGCAGTGTATAAGAGTTCCCTTTCCTCAGCAAACTCACCAGCATCTGTTAGTTTTTTTTTTTTTTTTTTTTTTTTTTTACTTTTTAAAAATAATAGCCATTCTGACTGGTGTAATGTAGCATCTCTTTGTGGTTTTGATTTGCATTTCTCTCATGATTAGTGATGTTGAATATTTTTTCATATTCTTGTTGTCCACATGTATGTATTATTTTGAAAAGTATCTGTTCATGTCCTTTGCCCACTTTTTAATGGGGCTGTTTGTTTTGTGCTTGTTACTTTGTTTAAGTTCTCTTACATATTTTGGATGTTAGAACTTTGTCAGAGGCACAATTTGCAAAAATATTCTGCCATTCTGTAGGATTTCTGTTTACTCTCTTTATAGTTTCTTTTATTATACAGAAGCTCTTTAGTTTAATTAGGTCCTATTTGTCAATTTTTGTTTTTGTTGCAATTGCTTTTGATGTCTTTGCCACAGAATCTTTGCCGGGGCCAATGTCCAGAATGGCATTTCCTAGGTTACCTTCCAGGGTTTCTATTGTCTTAGGTTTTACATTTAAGTCTTTAATTCATTTTGAGTTGTTTTGTACGTGGTGTAAAGAAGGGGTCCAATTTTAATCTTCTTTATATGGCTAGCCAGTTATTTCAGCACCATTTATTGAATAGAGAGTGCTTCCCCCATTGCTTTTGTTGTTGTTGTTGACTTTGTTGAAAATCAGATAGTTGTTGGTGTGTGGCTTTATTTATGGTTCTTTAGTCTGTTCCATTGGTCTATGTGCCTATTTTTGTACCAGTACTATGCTGTTTTGGTTACTGTAGGCTTGAAGTATAGTTTGAAGTCAGGTAATGTGATGCCTCCAGTTTTGTTCATTTTGCTTAGGTTTGCTTTGGTTATTCAAGCTCTTTTGTGGTTCCATATAAATTTTAAAATAGTTTTTTTTTTCTAATTCTGTAAAGAATGTCATTGGCAGTTTGATAGGAATAGTATTAAATCAGTAAATTGTTTTGGGCAGTATGGCCATTTTAACAATACTTATTCTTTCATTCATGAACATGGAATGTTTTTTCATTTATTTGTGTCAATTCTTATTTTTTTAAGCAACATTTTGGCATTCTCAATGTAGAAATTTTTTACCTCCCTGGTTAGTGTATTCCTGGGTGTTTTATTTCTATTGTGGCTATTGTGAATAAGATTGCATCTTGATTTGACTCTCAGTTTGGACACTGCTTGTGTATAGAAATGCTAATAATTTTTGTGCATTGATTTTGTATCCTGAAACTTTGCTGAAGTTGTTTATCACCTGAAGGTGCTTTTGGGCAGATACTATGGGGTTTTCTAGGTATGGAATCTTATTTTCTGCAAACAGAGATAGGTTTGACTTCCTGCCTTCTGCTTTGGATGCCTTTCACTTATTTTTTTCTCTTGCCTGGTTGTTCTGTTTAGGGTTTCTAGTAGTGTGTCAAGTATGAGTGGGAAGAGTAAGCATCGTTGTCTTGCTCTGATTCTCAAGGGAAATGCTTCCAACTTCACTCATTCAGCATAATGTAGGCTGTGGGTTTGTCATAGATGGCTGTTACTATTTTAAAGTATGTTCCTTCACTGCCTAGTTTGTTGAGAATTTTTCACATGAAGGGATCTTGAATGTTATAGAAGGACTTTTCTGCATGTATTGAAATGATCATGAGATTTTTGTTCTTAGTTCTGTTTATGTGATGAATCACTCTTACTGATTTTTTTTTATGTTGAGCCAAACTTGCATCCCAGAAATGAAGCCTACTTGATCTTGGTAGATTAGCTTTCTGATGTCCTACTGGATTCAGTTTGCTGGTGTTTTGTTGAGGATTATTCTATCTTAATCAAAGATATTGGCCTGAAGTTTTCTTTTCTGTTGTTTCTCTGCCATTTCTTGGTGTCAACATGATGTTGGCCTCATAGAATGACTTAGGGAGGAGTCCCTCCTCCTTAATTTTTTTCTGGAATCATTTCAGTAGGAATGGTACCAGCACTTCTTAACATACTTGGTAGAATTTGACAGTCAATACCTCTGGTCCTGGGCTTTTTTTAATTTGTTTGTTTGTTTTGGTTGGTAGGCTTTTTATTACTGATTCAATTTTAGAACTTGTTATTGGTCTGTTCAGGGAGTCAGTGTCTCCCTGGTTCAATCTCAGGAGGTTGTATAGTTCCAGGAATTTATTCATTTCTTGTAGGTTTTCTAGTTTGTGTGCATAGAGGAGTTCATAATAGTCTATGAGAGATTTTTGTATTTCTGTAGGATCAGTGGTTATGTCCCCTTTGCCATTTCTGATTGTGTTTATTTAGATCTTCTCTTTTTTTCTTTATTGGTCTAGCTAGTGGTCTATCGATCTTATTTATTCTTTCAAATAGTCACCACCTGGATTTGTTGATCCTTTGGAGGGTTTTCATGTATCAATTTCATTCAGTTCTACTCTGATTTTGGTTATTTCTTGTCCTACTAGCTTTGGGATTGTTTTGCTATTGTTTTATAGTTCTTCTAAGTGTGATGTTAGGTTGTTAATTTGAGATCATTGTAAGTTTTTGATGTGGGCATTTAGAACTATAAGCTTTTTTCCCTTAACACTGCTTTATCTGTGTCCCAGAGAACCGGATATATTATACCTGTTTTCTCATTAGTTTCAAATAATTTATTGACTTAGACATTAATTTCATTGTTTATTTAAAAATCATGCCAGAGCCAGTTGCTTAATTTTCATGCAATTGTATGGTTTTGAGCAATCTTCTTATTATTGATTTCTATTTTTATTGTGCTGTGCTCAGGGAGTATGGTTGATATGATTTCAGCTTTTTGTTGAATTTGCTGAGAATTGTTTTATTGCCAACCGTCTGCTCAATTTTAGAATATATGCCATGTGCAGATGAGAATAATGTATATTCTGTTGTTTTGGACTGAAGAATTCTGTAGATGTCTGTTAGGGCTATTTGGTCAAGTGTAGAGTTAAGGTCTCAAATATATTTGTTTTCTGCTTCAATAATCTTTCTAATCCTGTCAGTGGGGTGTTGAAGTCTCCCACTATTATTATGTGGTTATCCAAGTCTCTTCATAGGTGTCTAAGATCTTGTCTCATGAAACAGGGTGCTAATGTGTTGGGTAAACATATATTTTGTATAGTTAAGTCTTCTTCTTGGAAGAAACCATTTACCATTATATAATGCTATGCTTTGTCTTTTTTGACCATTATTTGTTTAAAGTCCACTTTGTCTGAAATTAGAATAGCAACCCTACTTTTTTCTATTTTGCATTTGCTTGGTAGGTTTTCCTCCCTCTCTTTCCTTTGAGCCTATGGGTGTCATTGCATGACGCATGAGTCTCTTGAAGACAGAATACAGTTTGGTCTTGCTTTCTTTTCTAACTTGCCACACTGTGCCTTTTAATTGAGTCATTTATCCCATTTACATTCAAGGTTAATATTGATATGTGTGGATTTGATCCTGTCATCATGTTAGCTGGTTATGATTCAGACATGATTTTGTTGTTGCTATATAGGGTCAATGGTCTGTATACTTAAGTATGTTTTGTGGTGGCCAGTAATGGTCTTTCATTTCCATAGTTAGCATTCACTTAAGGACCTCTTTCTTGTAAGATGGGTCTGGTGGTAATGATTTCCCTTAGCATTTGCTTGTCTGAAAAGGATCTTATTTTTTCTTTGTTTATGAAGCCTAGCTTGGCTGTATATAAAAATTCTTTGTTGCAATTTCTTTTCTTTAAAAATGCTGAATATAGTCCCTCATCTCTTCTGGCTTGTAGGGTTTCTGACCTTCTTATAAGATCTACTGTTAGCCTGATGGGGTTCCCTTTGTAGGTAACCTGCCTCTTCTCACTACCTGCATTTATATTTTTTCTTTTATTTTGATTCTGGAGAATCTGATGACTACGTGTCTTGGGAGTGGTCTTATTGTATAGTATCTAATATGTTTCCTTCATTAGAATGTTGGCCCCTCTAGTGAGGTTGGGGAAATTTTCCTGGACAATATGCTCAAATATGTTTTCCAAGTTGCTTGCTTTCTCTCCCTCTCTTTCAGGGGTGCCAGTGAATTGTAGATTTAGTCTCTTTACATAATTCCGTAATTTTCAAGTTTTGTTCAATCTTTTTTATTCATTTTTTAAAAATTTTTGTCTGACTAATTCAGAAACCAGTCTTCAAGCTCTGAGAGTCTTTCCTCAGCTTGGTCTATTCTGCTGTCAATACTTGAGATTGTATTATGAAATTCTTATAGTCAGTTTTTCAGTGTATCAGATCAGTTTGGTTCTTTCTTATAATAGTCATTTCATCTTTAAGCCCCTGTATCATTTTATTGTGTTTCTTAGATTCCATGGATTGGGTTTTGACTTTCTCCTGAGTCTTGATAAACTTCATTCCTGTCCATATTCTGACTTCTATGTCTGTCATTTCAGCCATTTCGGCCTGGTTAAAAACCATTGCTGGGAAACTAGTGCAGTCATTTGTAGATAAGAAGACACTGTGGTTTTTTGAGTTGCCAGGCTTCTTTCACTGGTTCTTTCTCATCTTTGTGGGCAGATGTTACTTTAATCTTTGAAGTTGCTGTCGTTGGAATTTTTTTTTAATCTTTTTGATGCATTCAGGGTTTTGATTGTGGCATAAGATGGGTTCAGGTGACTGGTTTCATTTCTGGAAGATTTTAGGGCACCAAGGTTGAACTCAGAACTCCTGGGCTGTGTGCTCTGACTCTGGGTGGCTGGTAAAGAGCCCCAAGCTTTGTTCCCTGGCCCCTGAAGGTTACAGACCTGCTGTGTGAGAGGGGCTGAGGTGTTCCCAGTTCACTGGCCACAACAGTCTGATGGGGGGTGCAGGCCAACGGGCTTAATTGGGATGGTGGTAGTGGGATCTGTGCTTGCTCACATGTACCTGATGCCACAATGTGGTGGGGTGCCCATGCATCAGCCGGGGCAGGTCATTTGTGGGAGTGGAGCGGTGGCATTCCTGCATGTTCTTGCACTAGTGGTGGTGGTGGTGCAGTGGGGTTGTGGTGCTGATGAGGGCAGAGTTACCAGTGTTTGCACTGGCAGTAGTGGGGTGGTGGGGTGCCTGTGTGTTAGCAGGTGCACTTACACCAGCAGTGGTGGAGTGACAGGATTTGCATGCACATGTGCACTGGCTTGGGTGGGGAGGCAAGATCGGCCCATGCCTGTGTGCTTGCAAAGCAGTGGCAGGGGAGGTCATGGGCAAGTTCATGCTTGCAAAGTAATGGGTGGAGGCTGCAGTAGGGGCAGGCTGCAGATGGATTTTTGTGTGTTGGCCAAGGCTGGTCTGCTGGAGCTCTCCAATGGTCATGCCTGGCTTGCTGGTGAAGGAGCTATGATGTGTGCCCCCATTAAGCACCCTGGCTGGGCATTTGAGGCTGTGCTGCAAGCAGGGATGGCCAGAGAGGCCAGAAGAGAGACAGTAGTTAAAATCAAACTGGCTCTGTCTCACAGGCCTGCTATGTCAAGGTCTTACAGTCACCCAAAGGCCAAAGTTCCTAGAGGAGCATGGTGAGCCTTGAGAGATGGCATCCGTGGCCATACCCCTCTCCAGCCATTCCACAGCAAACCCTCTGGGCTTTGCACAGACTGAAGTCATGTTCCTACCACCTCTCCAAGCAGCTTTCCCTGCCAGCTCAAGTGTCTTTGAGGGCTGCGGAGTCTCTTGGTGCTAGAATTCCAGATATCTGTGGTAAGAGCAGGCCACTTCTCATCTTTTCAACTCACTCCTTCCCCAGGAGTCACCTGAGGCTAGCAATGAGTCCCAATGCTTGGCAGCCCCGTGCAGTTTTCCCAGCCTCTTCAGCCTAGTGTCTGATTTCTGCCTCCATCCACTCTCAATGCTTTCCCACTAAAGTTCTGCTTGGAGTGTGCCCATCTTCCTGATATCCCAGCCTCTGCATGGGAGATGTTTCTCTTGGCTGCATCTAGTCAGCCATCTTGGCTCCCATCAAAATTTTTATATTTATGAGTGATATTGACCTCTAAGTTTCCTTTTTCATTATGTCTTTGTCAGGTTTTAGTATTAGGTTTATGTTGGCCTCAGAAAACAACTTGACAGTGTTTATTCCATCTCTATTGTTTTAAAAAGTATGTGAATGCCTTATGTTTTCCTATATATTTTCTTCCTCAAATCTTTGATACAATTCATTAGTGAAACTACTTATATCTGCGTTTTTTAGGAAAGATTTTTGAGGTTAAATTAAATTTCTTTAATTTTGAGATTAAACTAAATTTCTTTAATAGAGAACTATTCATGTTTTCTTTTTTTCTTGTGTTATATTTTTCAAATGTATTTTTCAATATATTTGTCCATTTAAACCAGAATAATGAATTTGTTTTTCTTGGTTATTACCATGTTGTTAATGTCTTTTTTATGATTATAGGATTTTTGTTGGTAGATTCTTCTTTATTGCTGATATTGATGATATGAGTTCTCTTTCTTTTTCTTATTTCATCTAGAGATAAAAACCAAGTTTTATGTTAATTTCAAACAGCCAACTTTTAATATGGAAAGTTAAATGCTCTCTATATTATCTGTTTTCCCTTTCACTGATTTCTGCTTATTTTTTAAAATTATTTTCTTTGTTACTTCCGCTTATCTTGGGCTAATTTGCTCTTCTCTTTTGATTTCTCAATGCAGATACATAGGTCATTTATTTTAGATCATTTTAGGTTTTTGTTTCTAATATATATATTTATAGGTATACATTTTCCTTTAAGTACTGCTTTCTCTGCCTTTCACAAATTTTCATATGTTGTCATTTTGCTACCACTTAATTCAATGTATAATCATGCATCACTTCACAGTTGGGATACATTTTGAGAAATGCATCATGAAGAGATTTTATCCTTGGGCAAATATCACAGAATGTACTTACACAAATCTACATAGTATAGCCTACAACACACTTAGGCTATGTGGTATAGCCTATTGCTCCCAAGCAACAAACCAGTACATCATGTTATTGTACTTAATACTGTAGGCAATTACAACACAATGGCAAATATTTGTGTATCTAAACATAGAAAAAGTATAGTAAAACTATGGTATTAAAATTCTATGGAACTACCATCATATATATGGTTTATTGTTGACAGAAATTAGTTATATGTGGTACATGACTGTATTTCCAATTTATCCGATGATTTCTTATTTGATCTATGGCATTATTAATTTGCAGGTAATTGAAGTCTCCTTGATATTTTATTGACTTTTTATTTAATTCCAATGTGTTCAGAGAATATTCATAGTATATATATGTATACCTTTTAAATGTCTTGAAATTTGTTTTGTAGCCCAACATAAAGTCTATCTTAATGAATATACCAAGTAAACTTGAAAAAAAGATGTGCATTCCAAAGTTGTCATATGAACATTTATTTATTTATTTTTATTGTTATTTTTTTTTTTGAGACAGAGTCTCACCCTGTTGCCAGGCTGGAGTGCAATGGCGCGATCTTGGCTCACTGCAACCTCTGCCTCCTGGGTTCAAGCAATTCTCCTGCCTCAGCCTGCCAAGTAGCTGGGACTACAGGTGTGCGCCACCATGCCCAGCTAATTTTTGTATTTTTAGTAGAGACGAGGCTTCACCATGTTGGCCAGGATTGTCTTGATCTCTTCACCTTGTGATCCACCCATTTCAGCCTCCCGAAGTGTTGGGACTACAGGCATGAACCACTGTGCCTGGCCTATGTGAACATTTGTTATATAAATTTAACTTGGATAAATTTGACAAGGGATAAATGAAGATTATAATGTAGTTTTGGCTGAAGGTAAAATAAACAGCTTTATCCAACCTTTCTACATCTAAGTGCCATGTCAGAGACTTGTTGAGGAGAATAATTTGTGATGAGGCTGCAAGGCTTATGGTGGGGTTTTAAATCTATTTTTGTGCAAACAAGGTGGGGACAGTTGCTATATCTGTACCAGCCACACAGATGTTGAAAGATTATCAATTATTATTCTGACACAACCATCTTATTTCAAACACAGTCATGGCCAACCCAGTTCAACCACAGTTAAGGCAATAAATATTTCTGCTTTAAAAATATTGCCTCCCCAAATTTTGGGCTGACAGAAATAATATTGGCTGCGATCAATATAACAATGTAGGTCACATAAGATTTTACTACACATCCTAGCTCTGGCACTAATCTTATTTTTGTGTCTTTGCTTGTTATTCTTCCAGTTAGTCTGCAAGCTCCTTGAAGGTAGGAAGCATGTATTATTCATCTTTGACACTATTCTCAGAATGTAACTTAATACATGACACATATTAGGCTGTGAGCCGGGAGCAGTGGCATACACCTGTAATCCCAGCACTTTAGGAGGCCAAGGCGGGTGGATCACCTGAGGTCAGGAGTTCGTGAACAGCCTGACTAACATGGCGAAACCCCGTCTCTACTAAATACAAAAAAATTAGCCGGGTGTGGTGGCGCATGCCTGTAATCCCAGCTACTTGGGGGGCTGAAACAGGAGAATCACTTATACCTGGAAGGTGGAGGTTGCAGTGCGCTGAGATCGCGGCATTGCATTCCAGCCTGGGCAACAAGAGTGAAACTCCATCTCAAAACAACGACAACAACCACAACAACTAGGCTGTCATATTTTTTGAATGAATTATAAAATGACAATTAATACATAATTGTTGAATTATTCACTGAGCCATTTTGTTGATTTACACCTAGTCTCACTTTTTAAAATGATGTGGGGAAACTTACTCACTTGGATACCAGTAGAAAATAAATGTATTTTTAAGTAGGGAAAGGGGGAAATGGGTACAGAGTTCGAGCAAAGGATAAGCAGACAAAACTATATAAAATACAGTCTTGTATAGTTGTTAAATATGAGCCCCCTTTTTACCATGTATTTTCTAGACGCCAAAACAAAATGAAACAACAACGCTGTAGCTGATGTTATCAGTGCCATGCCATATGGCCTAAACCTTTCTGTGTGTTCCTGACAACATTCAGCTAACTTGGGGATCATCCGTGCTTAGGATTCTTTCCTCAAGAACTTAAGAAAGAACATGGAGGTACTGAGAACTTATCACTCAGAGCAACTTCATTCAAAGACTTGTCTACTCCTCCACCACTTGAGAATGACCATTCTAAGGCGTATGTTTTCCATCATTTCTCAGAGTTTCTCAGTGGGATTGAGCCTCTGTGGCTCACTCTGGTAGTGTTTTTCATCCATCTTTCATGGATTGCATCACCTCTCTACTACTTTGCCAGTGTTCATGGCCCTTCCCAAATAAACAACTTTTACTTTAATCCTTGTCTCAGCGTGTGCTTCTGGGAAAAGCCAGACTAAGATAGATATATAAATCAAAACGAGATTCCAAATACAACAAGTATAAAATAAATCATATTGGCAGGAAGAAATTTGTTCTGAAAAAAGCTTTTTCATGGATATATAGAGTGCGGCACTGGACACTTTGTAAAACAACATCTTTGATGACATTGATCAGGCAGTGTCTCCATCTCCTATGATCATGATGGCTTTCGACTCTTAAAAGAACCTGAGGAAGGGAAAAAAAAATTTAGTCCAGCTGTGGAAAGTGGAAATCAAAGCTCACATCTCTTTATTCTGTAGTTTTTATAATAAAGATTAGGATTCAGATTATTCTATTACTGGTCACTTGACTATCATTGTGTTTTCAACCCAATTGCTACTTTCTTTTGTCAACTTTACTCATTAGAAGGCTGCTATTCATTAGCTACTTTGTTATAGTTTTGGCTGACAAACTGCTCACTTTCCAACTCTCTCCACACATTTGGTGTCACACATTTTTCTCATAAATTTACCTTTTAAAATAAAATTGTCATGCATGGTTCCTGTAGAGGTGAGCAGGCTTTCCTTTGTTTTCTCCTGGGGAAGAAAAGAAATAATAAAAGAAAGAATGATGTGCTGACACACTGGATCCTTAAGCCAGACACTTCATTAGTATAGCAGGAAGTTTTTGATCATGAGTCTGATGGACAATGCTAGTCGGTGTGTCTTTGCTGCCCTTGGACACCACTGGTTGTCATTGTCTCCTGAGTATTTCCTATACAATTCTGTCAAGTAACCATGCTTAACTTTTTTTCTACTCCTGTTTCCTTTGCCATTTCCTAATTATTCAATAAAAATAGAAAAGCAACACTCCAGGAGAGTGAGAGTTAACAAAGAATTAAATGAAGTGAGAGATTCAGACCATGCTTAGACATCTGAAAATAAGCAGATTGTACCATAGTTGGTCTAGTTATTTTAGCTTCTTTGACAGCTTGTTCAGCACACAGTAGTCTATCTGTGATTAATTGTTTGGCTATCACTTGCTAATATGGCAAGATAAAAAAATCAACTATAAAGCTGCAGATTAGGCATGTCATATAGACTTAGCAAAAATTTGGGTTTATAGACTCAAGATAAAATATTTTGCTGAATAATTAGGTGTTGACTAATCAGTGCAAACCACCAGTGTGGAAAATACAGCTTTTCTCAAAGACTACCACCCTCTCTCCTCCCTTCTCCCCAGCAATCCTCCTTTTTATATGTCTGAATATGAGCTTTCCCAGTATGTGCTATTCAAATGTGTGCTATCTGAATACATGCTATCTTTGGTAGGAACCAAAGCTGTCAGTTTGTTTATATATGGTAGACACTATAACTAAATGTTAATAAAAAAAAAACAGCAGCTGCCTCTATCTAATTTAGGTAAGACACTATTATTCTGATTCTTAGAAGAGTAGATTAAAAGAATGTAGATCCCTAGTGGGGAGGTCAATACAATGCCAGAGAGTAGGACTATTATTGAGAATTTTATTAATAATAAACATTCACTGAAAACTCATTTAGTGCTAAACTATCTCCTAAGTCCCTTTATGCCATTTCTTGTTTAATTTTCACAACAATTCCGAGGTAAAAATCATAATTACACTTCTTTTACAAATGAGAGACTTGAGGCAGATAAATTGAATCTTTTAGATATTATTAGGCATTCTCTGTGCTAGGCATTCAAAGATTGCCTAATAATAGCTGATTGGTGAATCTTAGTTCTCATTTTGGGAAAAACTTGTATTGTTAAATCACTTTATTTTAGAGAAGAAGAAATAAAGAGGTACTTCATTAGTAAGTATAAATAAGTATTATTTATTGAGCACCACGTGGCAGGCACCAGTCCAGCTCCTTGGTAGTGACAGCAACCCCTGCCCTCACAGAGTTTGATGGGTTGTCCTCTCTATCCGGCAGAACAGAACAACCTCATTGACAAGCAAGAGACTTCAGTCTGTGACTTTCAGAGCCTTCCCCAGAATCAAACTGATATTTCAAAGAGATTAAAAACTGAAGGGAACATATAATATTCCCTCAAAGCTGAGACTTCAGATTTAATGAAGGCTGTATCAGAAAGATATGACTCAGATATCAAATTACATTTATTTAGTCCAGCACAACTTAATAAATCACAGCCACATTTAATAAATATTTATCTTGTTTTAATCATCATTTAGTGTGTTTCAGTGGTCTCATCTCTCTAAATAGTTCACTTCAATATTTATTTGATATGATTTCCATTTCTGCAGTAATCTATACATCTTTATTTTATTTTTATCACTCAAATTCCCTTTGCTCACTTCTGTGAGATTTAATTAAGATTCTTTTTTCCTAATTTTTAAATATAAATTTCTACATTTTTACAATTAAATCATTAATGAATAACATAATTTTGGTATGGATGTCCTATAGGGCAAAAACAAATTGCAGACATGGCACTAATTATTGCTGGATTAGGAAGTTCATCTTAGGTAAAGGTATTTTGTGATAATTATGCCTCCCAATATTGAGAAAAATTATATAAAGTTATAATATAGAAAAAAATACAATCAATAATATTATTTTCTATTTTGTATATGATACAGTTCCTAGGTTTTAGTTATTAAATGACAAATGAAAATACTAAACAATTTTGATAACCGTCATCAGCCTAGAGGTCAAGCTAGAGTATATTAAGATTTAAGTTGTCACATTTTCTTGAATTCCAGTCTGTTTAAGAGCTTTATTGTGATTACTGTTTTTATAATAAAATGTATTGGGTTTTCATTATTTGTAGAGCACTGAATTTGTATTAGGCGTATCTAGAAGATGAGTAGCTGTTGAGAAGTGAAACCAGATTGTTGTAAATCACCATGTTTGCATTAGCTGAAAAAGCTCCTTGAGGACAATCTTGAATCAATTTTGCATCTTGCAGGGCCAAGCATATTATATGAAGGTATTAAATATTTTTCAAATGAGCAATGAATGAATACGTGAACTATTTAGTCAATGAGTACAACAGAGAATCCTGGCCACCTTTAATAACCATTTTCCAAACTTCCCTAGATTTAGAATTACAAGGTTAAAATATGAGATTTATTTGTTACTTGAATTTTTTGGTGTGGAGAAAAGTAGTCAGTGATTTTGAGGATACTTGCTCATTATTACAGCCTACAAAATAGCCATTCCCTTCCCAGAGGCAATACCTGAGAATATGTGACAAACTACTATTTCATATATTTAAACATTGTTCAGGGTTCTGTTGATGCTATAGTAAATAAACCAAAACGATTCTTCCCTTAAAGAGTTTATGGGGTTTTAAATAAAAGTCAAATAGTAAAAGCTGTTATGAATAAAAATAAAGTAGGATAAGAGACATAGAGAGGAAAGAGGTAACACCTCTAAAATAAGATGTTCAGGGAAGAGCTTCTTGATGTTATTTAAATGGAGACCTGAAGAAAGTGAAGAAGCAGGCCATTCAAGATACCTGGGGGAAGAGTTTTCAGGAACAGAAAATAATGAGTAAAAATGCTTTGAGGCAGAAGGCAAAGAGTACCAAAGAGGCTAGTGTGTCTGAAAGAGTAAGTTAAAGAAAATTAATAGATTAGGTCAAAGAGTAGCATAAGGTAGATAATGTAAGACTTTGTTTGAAATTGGAAGCCAGTGGGTAATTTTAAGCATAGTGGTAAGACCCGACATATATTTAAAGAATTATGTTGAGTGGAGAATAGACTCTCTGCTAGAGAATTCAGTATGAAAAGATAAAGTCTAGTTGAGATCATTGCAATTGTTCAGACAAAATAAGATAATGGCTTTGATCATGTTCATAGGCATGCTAGTTGTAAGAACTCATCAGTTTTTTACATATTTTGAGGGAAAAGACAACATGGTGTGTGCATGCATTGAATGTAGGGTATAGGAGAAAGAGATGAGTCTAGAATCAAATTATGTTTTTTCACATGAGCAGCTAGAGTAACGGAAATGTTATGTACTGAGATGGGAAAAGCCAGAGATGAATCTGGTTCAGCAGTGGTAGGAGTTGAAATTCAGAGTTCTCTTTGTGATGTTATTTTTGAAACGCCTGTTAGACTCTCATGTAAAGATGTTAATTAGGGAGCTATAGGATTCTGGATAAAGAAAAAGGTGTTGTGTGCAGATACGAATTTAGAATCCATTAGCATAAAGGTGGCATTCAAGGGACTGGAAGAGATTACCTGGGAATTAAGTATAGATAGAGGAGAGAAGTTGTATAACACTGGACTCTAAATTATGGAGTTATAGAATTCACATATAGAATGATAAAATTTAATTGATATGAAACAATTAGAATTATAACAAAACAACACTAGAGAAATGAAATATAGACTTTGTAGTTTGAAAACCAAGTTACAATCAATCTGGTAACATATTTTTCTTCAAAGGTAAGGCACTGGAATTAACTGCCATCTTTTAAGGTCTCACTCAGCCTATTAGTCTATTAATCTTCCTTTAAACTTCTACCTGTACAGGCTCCTTTCAAATTTTTTCCCTGCATTTCAGTCCCAAGTATTGTTAAGATGAGCTAAAATCGCAACTCTTCCTGAGATTGTGCAACCATGGATACCACTAGGTCCAAGATCAGATATAAGATAGGCTTTTATCATGCAGCCTATCACTGATGGTTTGCAAAACACAGCTCTTGGTTGTTCATACTACTCTTGAGGAGGTGGAACCTTGATTGCTGGTAGGGTCAAGAAACCCGTCTTCATAGCATCTTCTTCCTTCTAAGGTAGTGAATGCATTCCTTTAAGTGTCTGAGTGGGAGAAACAAGTCCCTGACTTTTCTCTTTTGTTCTTATAGAAAGGGAGAGATTGTGAAAATCGCATATAGACCAAATTATTGATTTTAACTATTTCCTGGTTTTACTAAGAAAGAGCATGTAAAAATAAGCTAATGCAATTGAATTCAACATAGGGAAGACTGTCTTGACAATACGAATTGATACCATGCTGAAATATGTTATATATGTTATCATTTTCTAAAAATGTTAAGCATTTGAAGAAGTAGTGGGGCTCCATTTTTTTCTACTAGACTTTCAAAAGCACAAGTATTTCCAGTTTAGAAGTGTAGGTGTAATTTGGATTAAAGAGCAGTGACCATTCTAAATTAACATCTTCAAAGTTCTTATATAGTACATTATTTTTTCAAAAATTTTATTTTCTTAAACAGATTAACTTCATTTACCCTCAATATGGCATAATCTTTCTCCTTTTTTCATTGCATTTTCCAGATGACTGAGCAAACAATAAAGATAGGGCTTGTATAAGAATAAGAAGGAAAAAAAAAAACACAGCAAATAAAGCACACAACAGAATAAACCAAGTTAAACAAATAGATCTTTCATGTTAGGAAAATCAAACAGCTATCTCTTTATCATAGCAAGTGGGGAGGATAGAGATCTCTGTGGGTAATTACCTGCTCCGTTGTCTTCTAAATCTAGATACAATCAGCTCTAGTCATTTTTTTTTTGGTCTGTTACAGTGCAAAAGGAAAATTGTAAGGTTACAATTTCTACGGTACTTCAGATACAAACTACAAAAGCTACAGATTAAAATGTTGAAAGCATGCTCAGAAGCAGACAGAATGTAGTAGGATATTTCACCATGCAACACCATGAAATAATAGTGTTGCTCTATTTGATTCTAAATCATAAAAGTGTAGCTAGTCAAAGAAAAATCTATATTATGAAGAAACTATTTCATTACTTGAGATAAATGCCAGTGGCTACATAAGGCTTGTCTACCAGGATTTCAGATATTGTGAGTCCACCTCAAAATTGTGAAATTTTATTACAAGAGAAACAAACACTAAGGCAGATTTTCATTGCTCCTCACCCTGGTTGTTTATGGTTACGTTTGTTAAACAATGAGAGCTATTTTAATCCTGTGGTTCTGTCTTCTATTTGCATCTCTAAGAAAGTTTTTCTTCTTCATTACTTACTTCATCCATGTTCCCCTTACTTACAAAGAACAAATAATAAGGATTTACCATGTTTGTGGCACATCATTCTCATTTTAGTTTACGTGGTATATCATCCTACTTTTGGATTGTCAAGACCAACATCACAGAATTTGCAAAATGTATCAAGGGATTATAGGCTTGTCCTATGATGAATCGTTGACATTAACTGACACAACAGAACTACCTTTATCTCCTCCAAATATTCTGGGCATAATGTAAAGCCACTAAAAATCTTAGTAACAGATTAGCTTTCTAGCCTGATCTATCCCCATTTCATAATCTTTAAATTACCCAATTGGAAACAGCAGAGCCTCTTGCCATCACAGAAGAGTCCTGATGGAGAGACCACTAGTTGTTCAATATCATGGGTAGAAAGAGCTTATCACCAAAATGTTTCACTGCAGTTTTGTCTACCTTTTCGGTTTCCTATCAATTTACTATCTATCTATTTATCTATCCATTCATCTATCTTTCTCTATCTGTATATACTTACTGACCTAGCTACCTATCATTTATCTATCCTGTGTAGTACATAGATAGGTTTGAGAGCTCAGAAAATTCGGCATGACTTTTGGGGCAGGATCTATAGAGGTAGGGCAATTGAATTCCTGCAGATTCTACCTTAGGATCCCATGTGTTTGAGTGTGTGTGTGTGTGTCATATATACATATATATATACACACATATATACACACATATATACACATATATATATACACATATATATATATATACACTTTAGCTTTTCATCAGCATCTTTACTCAATGCAAGGTCCAAGACTTCCAATATCAAAAGTATTTCACATAACTCTGTGGTGTAAGTCTCCTGGAAGTCATCAAGAGCTTGGAGAGTTTATAAGTGACACTACCATTAATAGCAGAGCTTGCATCCTATACTCACCCCTGCTCCCAGATCTTCAATCATAATCCTTTCCCTCCACCCCAGCTTAAATCTAAAAGTTCTTCCTCTATTAGGAGAAACATTAATCAAATATAAATGACTATAAAGTGCAGAAGCATTTTTAGAAAAGGGAACAATGAAGCGCAAGTACAAGTACAGTTGAAAAGTTATCAAGTTTTGCTTATTTTTTCTATATTTAGTGTTTTAACTCTTATGAGCAAAAGCAAGATGAAAAAGCAAATTTTATATGATTAATACATTGAAATGTATTTATCAAGAGTTATAGAATATATTGCCTATCAAAATAGAGTATTTTGCAAAGAAGTTGACAGTTCTTTTTGTAAGGTAGTTGAAAAAGTCATGTAATAAACTAAGGTTAATGCAGTAATATTATATTTTTATGATTTCCATCAGTATGTGAAGGACTTAGAATAATCACAGGAAGACGTAATGATTTTTTAGTATTAAAAATAGTATTTTCATTAACTTGTACCAAACAGAAAGTTTTCTGATCCTAGATTAAGAAACAATTGTAACCAATTTTTTATCGACTTATGTCTCCTTATAGCCAAGGTTGAAATGTCTTCAGAAGTGCCCAGCAGAGTACATGACATTTAGCTGATATTTTGGTCATAACTATGGAGTGACTGGTTTCTGTAAATGAGAGGCTCCCTCCCTAGCTCACAAATTGTGCTGGTATAGGACATACCCCTGGTTCCTTACGGGCAGTGAAGCAAGGTTTTTCACATAACATCACATAGACATTCTGCCTCAATTCTTCCAGGTTACTGGGAGGTACATGTGGCACAAGTGGAGCATCTAATCTTTCATAAAGGAAAATAAAATTTGAGGAAGCTAACTGTGGAGAGAGACCTCTGGATAAGGTGCCTTAGTTTCCCTTTACTAAGCACACTTCCACCTCTGGAGTTCTAAGATAATGCTGATTCTGTACATCCATTAAGGATACAAGAGTTTCAGTCTACCAGATTTTAAGTTTTAAATTTACTTTTTTTGTTTATTTTGTAATGAATATTTAACAAAACAATGTACTGTTATTTGTAACTAGGCTTTGGCCTCATACAGTGTTTGATGAATAGGAAAACATATTATGTCAGAAATGCAATAAGTTTGTTGAACTTTATGAACTAATTGTGTCATTAATTCTTGAAGGTTAAGAAACAGCAAATAGTTCAAATATCTTTAGGAAATAGCATTTTTGATTGCTTTTTTGTTAAGGCTTTTTCAAAGTTAGCCACAATTTCATGACCATGTATTACTTAAAGTGCTTTCTTTCAGATGAGCTGTAGAGTCAAATACCATAACACATTTATTTTTATAAAATAAATGCATCTGAACTGTCTGAATTATGTATTATGTTAAAAAAGTAGTGAATTCATTTTCTTGGTCCCTTTTTATGAAGAAAATTAAATAATGTGTAATAGTACTGTGAAAGCCTTATCCACTATTATTATTTGCTTATGAGAGGGAAAAGGAAATTACAGCTTATGGGCGAAATCTGTCTGGCCACCTGATTTTGTAAATAAAGTTATTTTTCAACACAGCCATGTTGATTCATGTACATATCATCCATGGCTACTTGTGTGCTCCCACAGGAGAGTTGAGTAGTTGGAACTTTACTACAAATTAAAAAATATTTACTGTCTGAACCTTTACAAAAACAGTTCCTGGCCTCTGGCTTAAGCTATGATTCAATGGGAAGGTAACCTTTATATATTTCCCACTATTTTCTAGTCTGATATCTTGGTCAGAAGATGTTAGTCTTGATACTTCATAAACAAGAATCTGAAATCCTAATCAAATTTTCAAATGTCATGACATATGTAGAAAAGTATTTTCCTTGAATCCAACATTATTATGCAAAGGCAGCTTCCACATTTCTAAAAAAATGATTAATGTGTGTTTTGTCCTCATTTCCATGAGGATATATTATTTATCTGTAGTCATTTCTTCCTCCTCCTTTTCCATTCTTGCCATAGCGTTTAAACAAGTCGTGTGTGTGTGTGTGTGTGTGTGTACTGTCTATAAGATGAAAAAACATTTTTCTTGATTAATTTTTCATGCATTGGCCTCTTCACTTATGTCTCTATTTTTATTCCATAGCAGGATACTTTAATAGGACATCATTCAAGATTTCACTGCTATTACTATGTGTTATCATCTTCTATTTTACTCTTTCTTCAATTCACAGCCACTTTCTTTTTCCATGTCACATTTGTTCTTCCCCAGTGTGGTGATGTGTTCCCTTTGCATACTTAATTCCACTTGAGTAAAAGAGATAAAACATACCAATGCAGTTCTGTGAGCAAATCGTCCTGTAGTTCTCTTAGACTTCAGAGACATTTTTCTCTTAACTGGTCTCTGATGCTTTGACTTTTATTAACTGTTTTTAGCAAACTTTCTCTATTTAAAAGAGCCCTAAAAACAAAGTATAATATTGGCCACCACCGTAATATTAACCACTGCTAATATCAAGCCAGTCCCAACATGACCTATCACTGAGTAATCTGACACTAACAATAAACCTAAGAAATCCAATATATGGCAAATGAGGTAGTAGAATCTATAGCAGTAATTAAAAAGAAACACTTAGAAATGTCTCAAATAGAGGATTATAAGCTTTTTAAGGGCGAGAAGCTTATATTTAAATTCTTTCTGATTCTCCACTAAGTTCACTGTTTAACAAGAATGAAATAAGTGCTAAGAGCTGACTAATGTGGTATGGACATCCTGTAGGAAGTTATGTCTTTCTCAGTAGCTATGTAACAGAAGTTAAAAGTGTTATATTGAGTCCTTTGTCATTGCTGTTGACTAGTCACTCATTCTCTTTTCCAACACTGTGGTTATCTTGTATGTTTCATTGTAAGACAAAGTAAATTCATCATTGGATTTTCCGATCTTTAATGACACACACTTAGAGAAATTGAGCAATCTTAAATTCATCTTCTTATAGAAGAGTATACCATTACAGGTAAAATCAATGTGGAGCAAGAGAAATATAACATGAAGAATGAGTATACAAAATACTTTTGAAATCATTGTAAAGATGTACCAAAAAATAGAAAGAAACATTTCCATTTGGTCACAGTCAGACAACATGTTTCATTACGCTGTCATATGAGTCATATAACATTCATTTCATGGATATCTAAAGTCAGAATCACTAGGGCAATATGAGAAGTAGATTGCATATTTGTATGTAACAATTTTAACCACCCTATGAAAGCATCCATTTTAAGGTATCTGCTGTCATAGTTTTTAATTCTACAACAGAGGAATGGACACAGATTTTTGTTCTTTGGAGTGTCTCCCACTCAATTCACCTACAACTCTCAACCAAATACTTAATGGCTACTTTGTGTCAGATGCTGTCTTAGGCACATTTGGAGATTACAAAGATTCATTCATTTATTCAATAAAGGTTTATTAAGTATCTCTTGTGTAATTTGCAAGGGTTAAATATGAGAAACGAAAATCCCTACTCTCAAATAACTTGTAATCCAACTGAAGAAGTAAGACAAATGCATTTGAGTAAGAAGTATGGTAAAAGGTAGTATGTGAAGAATATTGTTCAAATTTTACAATCAATAAATTTCAACAACAACGAAAAAACTGAAACAGAGAGCAATTACCTGTGGCTGTAGGAATCTGAGACAGTCCGGGAGGAGAGGACACCTGAACTGTATTAGTTAAGACCTAATAATAATAACAAATAAGTTCATGGAGGAGAGGGGAGTGACTGTGAGAGAACAAAAAGATGCTAAAAGGGAGTTGGGTCAAGCAAGTGACTAAGGACCCCCATTTTGTCTGTGTTATATGCATTTAAATATGCTGGCAAGTGTGATGAAAGGTAAGGAAAATGAGGCAGGAGAACACATAGATAAGAAAAAAAATTATCCAACTATAGCAGGAAATTTATTACTTGGATAAAAAACATCTTGGAAAAAATAAGTTCACTTTTCTAATTTTAAAATGTTTTTGATATAATCTTTGGAACTCTATGAACTATTTGTTCAATTTTATATCACCAAATATGTATGTACATGCATGTGTGTGTGTGTGTGTATGTATATAGACACAAAAGTTTATGTATTTAAAAATTTTAAACTTAATAAATTTGGATGTATGCTTAAAAATTTTAAAGTTGTTACAATTTTAGAGATAATAAATTGGCAGTTTTTCTATTGAGTTTTGAGAAAAATAAAGTATTTGTTTTCTGTAAATGTATTTAGTTAGCTAATGTCTAAGGTCCATTATATATTATAATGATAGTTATTTGATTATCAATTTAAATAAGTGATGATTGCAAATATATGGATCTTTTTGTTTATTACAGAATTGTTAGGCTTCATTAAGTAGCTTCCGGAAATCAGCCTTGATTATTTTCCATATATTAGTTCTTCAATAAAAATGGTGCTGTTCTAGTTGGACTTTCTCTACAGCTTTACAATCCTAAGAAATCTCTTTTTGGAGACATATCCCTCTTTGCCCTATCTTAAGCACAATCAGCTCACTTACAGTATATAAATATTTCTTTGAGACAGGGTCTCACTCTATTGCCCAGGCTGCAGTGCACTGGTATGATCATAGCTCACTGCAGCCTTGATCTCCGGGGCTCCAGTTATCCTTCTGACTCAGCCTCCTGCGTTGCTGGGACTGCAAGCCCCACGTCACCATGCCCAGCTATTTTTTCTTTTTCAGTAGAGATGAGGTCTTGCTATATTGCCCAGTTGGGCCTGAACATGAGCCACCGTACTCAGCCCATTTGCAGCATATTTTAATGCGTAACACATGAAATAATGTTGGTCCAGAGTGCCCAGGTTTTAATTGCAGAGAAATTAAGATAGACTTTTTTTCCTGGGATCTTGCTCTAGGTGATGGCTTCCTTCTGCACTTGACTCTTTCCCCTGCTTTTGGGTGACTCCTACTTGTTTTTGGTATGTGTTAGGCCGTTCTTGCATTGCTATAAAGAAATACCCAAGACTGGGTAATTTATAATTAAATAAGTTTGATTGGCTCACAGTTTTGTAGGCCATATGGAAAGCATGACACTGGCATCTGCTTCTGAGGAGGTCTTAGGAAGCTTTTTCTCATGGCCTATGGTAAAGCGGTAAAGCAAGAGCAGGCATGTATCGTGGCAAAACAGAAGCAAGGGAGGGGAGCAGGGAGGAGGTGCCACATACTTTTAAACAACCAGATAATGTGAAAACTCACTCACTCTGGTGAGGACAGTACCAAGCCATGAAGGATCTGCCCCCAGGACCCACACACCTCCCACCAGGCCCCACCTCCAACACTAGGAATTACATCTCAACATGAGACTTGGAGGGGACATCCAAACTGTATCACAGGAGGTTTTAGAAATGTTTAGAAACCTTCCTTCCTTGATTATAGGCACTCTCTGCCCTGATTCAATGTCCCTTTCTTCCCACTCATGCTGCCATATCTGGCTTCAGGGGCTCATTGATCCCCCTACATATCCTAAACAGTGTGTGGAAAACTAGTTTTCCTTGCATTTAACTAAAATAAGATTAAAGTTTACTGATATTTTAACTTTAAATAAAAACAAAATATAACAGCAGTGAGTGGATTTTAAAAAGCAAAGATTTCAGAACTGACTCGTTAGCTAAAATTGGTCTTACCTTGGCTTGGTTCAGGAAGCTGCTAATTTCTCTCACCTCAAATATAAGACAATCCAGTGTAGAGGAATACACACTGAACTGAAACACTCAAACACCTACCCAAAGCCTCATTGGTTTAATAAATATTTTGATCTTCAGGCTCCCTCATAACCTATTTTGTATTTTTATTTAGAGGCAGAGATCCCAGAGTCATTCTTTTCATTCCAGGTTAGGTTGAAGTTTGTGCTGTTTGCCTGGCCTTGACCTTTCTGATCTTTATTTCGCGAACACCAAAATATCTGCTCCCCTGTGTTTCTCTATACTTGGAAACTCGACCTAATTTCCTATCTCGTTGTGCTTTTTTCCCATCTGATTTACCTTCCAAAATGCATACTAACCTGCTGATGGGACTGGTCCTGCTCTCTAGGGTCGCCCTTTGTCCATAAAAGCCCTATGAACTTCCTGGTGGATTAACTGCCTTTCTTGGGGCAAGGCCCCCTCACATCATCTTTCTATATTTCTTGCACCCTCTCCATTACTAAGTTTCTACTTAATACATGAATTTGACTTATTGACTCCTAAGAACTGAATACTAGGGGCCGGGCGCGGTGGCTCACGCCTGTAATCCCAGCACTTTGGGAGGCCGAGGTGGGCGGATCACGAGGTCAAGAGATCGAGACCATCCTGGCTAACACGGTGAAACCCCGTCTCTACTAAAAATACAAAAAATTAGCCGGGCGTGGTGGCAGGCGCCTATAGTCCCAGCTACTCGGGAGGCTGAGGCAGGAGAATGGCGTGAACCTGGGAGGCGGAGCTTGCAGTGAGCCGAGATTGCACCACTGCACTCCAGCCTGGGTGACAAAGCGAGACTCCGTCTCAAAAAAAAAAAAAAAAAAAAAGAACTGAATACTAAAGGAAAGATGCAGAACTAGTATGTGGTGCCTGCCTTCAAGGTGCTTATACCTAATTGGAGGGATTAACATATATTTGCATCACTGTTTTTTCTGGCCACCATGCCTTTATGTTCTATTAGAACAGTGTCTATAGCCTTGTGTATTTGCAAAGCAGAAATGATTAACATTTTTTTTGTCCAGTTATTAGATGTTTCTTGGCTTAGATTACTAGATTGCTTCTCCTGGTTCTCTTTGCTGAATCTATCCTTAATTATCTCCAGCGGTATGATGGAACAGCATCCTATCACTATAGGCGTACAATATCAAAATTATTTTAAACCCAGACTCTAAGTCCTAGAGAAATAGTGAAAGTCAAATGTTTTTATGAAAAGAAGAGAAAGGTCATGAAAAGGAGATTCGTGGAATAAACATTCAAACTTTAACATGGCTTGTATGTTAAAGTAATTATTGGCTACTTTTGCAGAGGGAAAGGGAAAATTCCATAATATGTAATTGAACCCATAAAATGGCTTTGTTATTCCTGAAAGTTTTTAAACATTGTTCCTTTTCTACAATAGTCAAACTTTCACTCATGGCCCATGAAAGCATCCTTAGAAATGTCTGTTCGCTCTGATGATAGTTTCTTTTGTTTTTTTTTTCTGAGGTGGAGTCTCGCTCTGTCACCCAGGCTGGAGTGCAGTGGCACGATGTCGGCTCACTGCAAGCTCCACCTCCTGGGTTCACACCATTCTCCTGCCTCAGCCTCCCGAGTAGCTGGGGCTACAGGCGCCCGCCACCACGCCTGGCTGATTTTTTTTTCTTTTTTTGTATTTTTAGTAGAGACGGGGTTTCACCGTGTTAGCCACGGTGGTCTCGATCTCCTGACCTTGTGATCTCCCTGCCTCAGCCTCCCAAAGTGCTGGGATTACAGGTGTGAGCCACTGAGCCCAGATGCTCTGATGATAGTTTCTATTGCTGTGTCATTTAGTTTAATTAGATCCCATTTGTCAATTTTAGCTTTTGTTGCAATTGCTTTTGGTGATCTCATCATAAAATCTTTGCACATGCTTATGTCCTGAATGGTATTGCTTAGGTTTTCTTCTAGGGTTTCTATGGTTTTGAGTTTTACATTTAAGTCTTTAATCTATCCTGAGTTAATTTTTATATAAGGTAGAAAAGGGTCCAGTTTCAGTTTTCTGCATATGGCTAGCCAGTTTTCCCAGCACCATTTATTAAATAGGGAATTCTCTCCCCATTGCTTGTTTTTGTTGAAGATCAGATGGTTGTAGATGTGTGGTGTAATTTTGGAAGAAAATTTTTGCAGTCTACCCACCTGACAAAGGTCTAATATGCAGAAATTACAAGGAACTTAAACAAATTTACAAGAAAAAAACAACCCCATGGAGAAGTGGGCGAAGGATATGGACACTTCTCAAAAGAAGACATTTATGCAGTCGATAAACATATGAAAAAAAAGCTAATCATCACTGATCATTAGAGAAATGCAAATCAAAACCACAATGAGATACCATCTCACGCCAGTCAGAATGATGATTCTTTTTTTTTCATTTACGCTTTCATTTTATTTATTTATTTTTTTTTTAATTTTTTTAGTATTTATTGATCATTCTTGGGTGTTTCTCAGAGAGGGGGATTTGGCAGGGTCATAGGACAATAGTGGAGGGAAGGTCAGCAGATAAACATGTGAACAAAGGTCTCTGGTTTTCCTAGGCAGAGGACTCTGCCGCCTTCCGCAGTGTTTGTGTCCCTGGGTACTTGAGATTAGGGAGTGGTGATGACTCTTAAGGAGTATGCTGCCTTCAAGCATCTGTTTAACAAAGCACATGTTGCACCGCCCTTAATCCATTTAACCCTTAGTGGACACAGCACATGTTTCAGAGAGCACGGGGTTGGGGGTAAGGTTATAGATTAACAGCATCCCAAGGCTTAAGAATTTTTCTTAGTACAGAACAAAATGGAGTCTCCTATGTCTACTTCTTTCTACACAGACACAGTAACAATCTGATCTGTCTTTTCCCGACATTTCCCCCTTTTCTATTCGACAAAACCGCCATCGTCATCATGGCCCGTTCTCAATGAGCTGTTGGGTACACCTCCCAGACAGGGTGGCGGCCGGGCAGAGGGGCTCCTCACTTCCCAGACGGGGCGGCGGGGCAGAGGCGCCCCCCACCTCCCAGACGGGGCAGCTGCCGGGCGGAGGGGCTCCTCACTTCTCAGACTGGGAGGCCAGTCAGAGACGCTCCTCACCTCCCAGACGGGGTAGCGGAGGGGCAGAGACACTCCTCAGTTCCCAGACGGGGGTCGCGGCTGGGCAGAGGCACTCCCCACATCCCAGACGATGGGCGGCAGGGCAGAGATGCTCCTCACTTCCTAGACGGGATGATGGCCGGGAAGAGGCGCTCCTCACTTCCCAGACTGGGCTGCCGGGCAGAGGGGCTCCTCACATCCCAGACAATGGGCGGCCAGGCAGAGACGCTCCTCACTTCCTAGACGGGGTGGCGGCCAGGCAGAGGCTGCAATCTTGGCACTTTGGGAAGCCAAGGCAGGCGGCTGGGAGGTGGAGGTTGTAGCGAGCTGAGATCATGCCACTGCACTCCAGCCTGGGCAACACTGAGCACTGAGTGAGCAAGACTCCGTCTGCAATCCCAGCACCTCGGGAGGCCGAGGCTGGCAGATCACTCGCGGTCAGGAGCTGGAGACCAGCCCGGCCAACACTGGGAAACCCCATCTCCACCAAAAAATACGAAAACCAATCAGGCGTGGCGGCACGCGCCTGCAATCCCAGGCACTGGGCAGGCTGAGGCAGGAGAATCAGGCAGGGAGGTTGCAGTGAGCCGAGATGGCCACAGTACAGTCCAGCCTAGGCTGGGCGTCAGAGGGAGACCGTGCAGAGGGAGCGGGAGAGGGAGGGGGAGGGGAAGGGGGAGAGGGAGACAGAATGATGATTCTTAGAAGTCAAGAAACAGCAGATGCTGGCAAGATTGTGGAGAAATAAGAAGGCTTTTACATTGTTGGTGTGAATGTAAATTAGTTCAACCATTGTGGAAGGCAGTGTGGTGATTCCTCCAGGATCCAGAACCAGAAATACCATTTGACCCGGCAATCCCATTACTGGGTATATACCCGAAGGAATATAAATTATTCTATTATAAAGATACATGCACATGTATGTTTATTGCAGCACTATTCACAATAGCAAAGATGTGGAACCAACAAAAATGCCCATCAATGATAGACTGGATAAAGAAAATATGATACATACACACCATGGAATACTATGCAGCCACAAAAAGGAATGAGATCACGTCCTTTGCAGGGACATAGATGAAAGCTGGAAGCCATCATCCTCAGCAAACTAACATAGGAACAGAAAACCAAACACCGCATGTTCTCACTCATAAGTGAGAGCTGAACAATGGTAACACATGGAGACAGGGAGGAGAAAACACACACGGGGCCTGTTGGTGGGGGTTGGGGGAGAGAGCAGGGTGGGCATCAGGACAAATATGTAATGCATGCAGGGCTTAAAACCTAGGTGACAGGTTGATAGGTGCAGCAAACCACCATGGCACATGTATACCTATATAACAAACCTGCAGGTTCTGCACATGTATCCCAGAACTTAAAGTAAATAAATAAATTAATTAACTAAAAAATAAGAAATATGACAAGTTTTATTTTTGATTTGTCATTTCTAACCCAGAAGTTGATAGTCCTTTGTTCTGTTCTTTCAAGGGTCACTTTTATTTTCTATAAAATATTATATTATTATCTCAATATTACATTTCCATTCCATACCTATGTTAAGAGGACATAAGATGCCAACACAACTTTTATGCAAATGACATAAAAATGTACAGAGTGTTTGGTTTGTTTTTATTTTCAAATATTGACTCACATGCTCCCTGCTTCAAATAGTAAGCACATGCAGATGCGTGAAAAGTATTGTTCTTTAACCTTAGCATCCTGACTCCAGCAGCTATCTTCCTTCTTTCAGGAGGTACAGGCCAATGGTATCTCTTTCTGTTTAATAATAAGTGACCTCAAGGTGGCAGTCTTTCAGAATACAGTATTGCTCTTACATTTTGGCACCTGTATTTTGAAGATTTGGTGACTATTTAGTAATATTAAGAAATCAACACAAATATTTTCTCTTGTAGTCCTTTTGGACATCACATTGAATTTCACAGAAGTTCTTACCATGCAGATATTTTAGCACCAACTTTTTAGTACTATTCATGGTTCGTTAATTGGATTTAAGATTTTGTAGCCAAGTCCCCTCGTCCCTTTTCTTGCTCATAACTAATGTTTCTTTATGTTCAATGTGTTTTAAAGGCCTATTTTTTTGTTCCATTGCCTAGAAAATAAATCTTAGATAGCTTACCCAAAGAATATACAATAGTGGATGGTTGTTAAAAGCACAGTTTTGGAGGACAGACACATATGTTGGCCACATATCTTAGGAAGAGCAACAGTGAATTTTCAGTCAAATCTGTACCTCTGTCAAGTTAGCTGACCTATTCAGTTCCTTCCTTAATAGCACCAACCCACAGGTTTATTGGTTACATTTAACGAGACTGTCATTATGAAACACTTAGTACAGGGCCTGGTAGCTGCTGTATGCTCAATACCTCATAACTATACTTATTAATCACAGCCAGCATCATACTCCAAAAGCATGCTCCTCACAGCCCTTCGGTACTACCTAAAATATCCTCTTCACAGTAATTTTAGGATTGAGGTACTAACTCTAGCTAGAAAGGCATTTAACAGGAAAACAACATCACCCACTTAGAGTGGTCTGATTTGTTAAATCAGCTGATTTTACCTCCATTTCATACATAACCACAACAAAACAGAAAGGATAGACTGATAAAAAGATGAAGTTGAAAGACATAGAAAGTCTAGAACTTGAAGTGAGGATTCATGTGTGTGAGAACGGGACTTGGGAGCAGTACAGCAATTAAATCGTGGAAGCCCAGCAAGACCAGGGTGCCTGGAGTGCAGATTTATATGTTTCTTCCTATTTTCTACTCCCTCTATGTCTCCTGAAATCCAAAGAATATTGTCTTATTCAAAATATTCTCATACGAAACATAGGAGATCTGATGTTTCTAAATTATAGTAAAATTTACTCAGTGTATCATCAGCAACAATCACTTTGAATTTTAATAAAACATATGAACATATATTATTATGTTAACTTTGTTAGCGTTTTTATGTTATAGTTGACAAAATAAAGCTTAGAGAATTGCCTTCTAAGTTCCCAGGAATAAGTAGTATACTTTGGACAACATAGGCCCTAAAATAAGAAAGACTTAAATCTAATTCTGGTTCAGCCACATGCTTGCAATACAACCCAGTGATATTGAAACTGAGTCTCAGCAGCCTCTTAACTGTGAAAAGTTGACAGCATAGTTTTTCCCTTGCAGGGTTTTTATGAAACCACATCTATGAAAATCCAAGTTTGTATGTGAAAAGATGTAGCACAGTGCATGACATGTTATGCCTATTTAATTATGCCAATTTTTGTCTGCATGATGTTATGTTCCATACTCTTCTTGATTATTCCACGGAAAGATGGACCATTATTGAATCCTTTGTACTTCCAAGTTGAGAAAAGAGTTGACACTCTTATTTCCTCATCTAGATCCTGGACTGTCTTCCTACTTCTTTTGTCATGCATCCATCTACTCCCTTACTTACTCATTCATTCATTATTTTGACATTTACTGAAGTGCATTACATTCTGCTTTCTTTAGCGTTTTCTTTTTTCAGTCAAAATATTTGGCATTTTAAAAAAAGTGGTTATGAGTATGAGAAGATTCTGATTCCCGAAGTCCTGGGACTTCCAATCACTACCACGATATTTGACTGCTACTACACATTTTCTATATTAAATGTGGCCCTTGGAAATACTGGAAGAAATAGACAAGCCATCAATGGAAATTTTCTACTTTCTACACTTATTAAGAAAGATAATCCAGTTGAGAGGGTATGTAATAGAGAGGGCATGTTACACTGCAATAGCAGACATCCAGTTTTTAGTAGTTTAATATTATAGCCATTTATCCATGCCTGAGTAGGCACTCAGATCAGCAGAAAAATTCTACCCCAAGTGTTCATTAAGGGATGCCAGTTTCTTCTATCTTGTTCCATCATGTTATAGAGCCATTTGATAATAATCTCCAACCAGAGAAAGAATTAAAAGCAATTATGGAGGATATATACCACACTTTAGAATAGCTTTGGTCTGGGAGCTATACACTCATATAGGCTCATACCCATTGTCAAGACATAGTCATACAGACACACTTCATTAGTTATAAGGGGAGGTGTTGAGCCGGAAACCTACTTCTGGAGGAGAAAGCATAACAGGGTGCAGTGGGCAGTGAGAGATCTCTGTGACAGTGTATTGAAGAGAAACTATTTCAATTGTATGTTTGTTTATTCTAAAACACTAACTTGCTATTCTATTGATACATTGACTGGTATCATTTGCTAAAGAATCCCTCAAGGAATAGTAATTTAAATTCTGCCTCTTCCCGTATGCAAAACACATTATTTGGGAGTGTGGGTGGCATTAGTTGTAGAGGGAGGGTAATCCTTCTTGGTCTAGTTTTAAATAACAGACCCAATTTAGTGCAGCACCAGTAAAGTATTCAATTAAAATCACATTATTAAAATAAAAATTAATGTTCTGTTGCTGAACTGCTTGGCTGAATGCACCAATTAAAAGTTTTCTTATCTTCCTGACCCCCTCTCCAATCTATTTGGGAAAAAGAAGAGGCATAAACACAAATGCACACACAACTTTCTGACTAAATAAACTGGGGTTGAAGATAAACTTTGTTCCTCAAATACTGTAATTTTACAATTACCTGTGGTGTTTAAGACGTGTAATGTGACGAATAAAATAAAAAACACACAATGCAAATACTTTACTAAAATGAGTATAGTGTCTAGTTTCTCGTACTTAAAAACTAGTTTTTACAACTATATTTAACCTTACTTTTCTTCCTTTCTCTTCTTGTCTTCTTAGGATAATTAGAGAAGTCACCAGAAATAGTTGGAAATGGTGGGGGCTGGGAAGTCAGGGTAACACCGTGGAAAATCCTTAATTTAGACTGTGGCCTGTAATTTTAAATTCAGTTTTTGTTCTCCTTCAAGTAGCCAATAGACCGGGAAAGATATCATTCTAGAACCCAGATGTGTTAAGCAAGTTTTGGACCCTAGATAGGCTGGATAGTTCTTCTATACCCTCTCTTGCTACTATAGAATATCTTCCAAACACATGTCATTTTTCCTTACTTTTCAAAATATTTTTCATTCTTTGTTTGTAAGACATTTCTTGCCCAGAGTCCCTTGATGTCACTTAAATGTAAAAGTGTTCTAACAGTCCCCTTTTGCCCCTTGAGAGCCCTACTACAGTGGGTATGCTTTAGCATTCATCCACCTCCAGGCAATTTCTTTCTTGTCAAGATCTCTTTGTGGATATAAGCAATACAGGGTCCTGTGAAGCAACATGTTCTCCAGCTTGATACAACTGCCATTTTCCTTCTTCCTTCAGCCATTTGATTTTTCAGGCAGTTAGTTTTTCTATTCTAATGGAAAAATCTGCAAGCTTATTTGCAAAGCTTTGAATTCATTTGAACATTGATTGTACCTTTACTATTTTTCCAACACTCTGTGTGGCACTGAAAATACACAGATCACAGCAACTACTGTCCGGTTGGAAAGTGGCTTTCATATTTTTGTGCATTTGCACATCTGATTATGTTTTGTAAACTACACTAAAGTCAAATCTCTTGTTTTAAAAGAATTCATCCTCCAAAAACATTATGGACAGAATGCTAATAATTGTTTGAAGTGTTTTTAAAATGTCAGAAGTAGAGTTATCACTAATCTCAATTTTAAAATTGATCCCTTTGATATCTCTGTGTGATGGGGCAACAAGAAGTGAGAAGGTGTATATTTAAAATGTACAAAAATTCCAGAAACTGACATCTCTCAGTATTGGCCTTTTGCCACATCGGGTTTTAGGAAAAAAAGCAGGAAATGTTGTCTGGAAAGATCCAAAAATATTATGTATAAACATAGGTGAATTCACATCTTGTATACATACCAAACACATACACACCTGAATATGAGGACACCTGCATACAAAGACACAGGACATATTCACACACTCCAAGTAAAAAGTAAGTGGGGGAAATAAAACTAAGTGGAGGAAGAGACTGTAAGTGTAGTCTTGAGGCCATATTCTGAAGCTGCTTTATTTTTCCAACATTTTGAAATTGTGCAGAGACCTCCTGGATAGTGGTTTTAATCAAGACCACATCCTGAAGAACATAGTCCCTCATTCTAGGAAATGTATGCATTTGTTGCAGAAGCATGGCAAGATTGAGAGCCATGAAGATGTGCTTAAGATTATGGCTTGAAATGCCTGCAGGACAAGTTAATTGAGAGAAAGAGTTCCTTGTCTCCAGAAACTCTATCCGTGGATAATTCTTCATCTCATGTGAAGACACACCGTCTGTCATTTTCACAAAAGGAACTGCTGCTGATCCTAATGAGTCTCAGTTCATGTTTTCCTGTATCTGTTTCTTCATGTGCTTACCAACAGGAAATTGGTTAATGCCTGAAGGCAGTTCATGAAGTTCCTGCCTGGTCATTTCAAGGAGCAACATTTTTTGTTACAAGAAGCTACAAAGCCACCAGAGGCCAGGACTATTTCCGGATCATTTTCTCCACCATCTGAGACACTTCTTAGTTCCTAACAAGCTCACCTGTCCCTAACCAACTTTACCCAACCTGTGGTTTCTTTATTTGGTCTTTTGTAGACAGATAAACAATGCCTTTCTCAGGAGGTAGCTCAATTTTTTAACTCAAAATTAATCAAATTACCCTAAATGAATGCCCTTTATTCTGTCTTCTCAGTGAAATTTAAAAAGAAAAACTTCATACAAGATTTTTTAATTTATTTATTATTATTTTTTTGAGACAGAGTCTGACTCTGTTGCCCAGGCTGGAGTGCAATGGTGTGATCTCAGCTCACTGCAACCTCTGCCTCCCAGGTTCAAGCAATTCTCCTGCCTCAGCCTCCCGAGTAGCTGGGATTACAGGCATGCACCATCACGCCTGGCTAATTTTGTATTTTTAGTAGAGATGGGGGTTTCTCCACGTTGATCAGGCGGGTCTCGAACTCCTGACCTCAGGTGATCTGCCGCCTCAGCCTCCCAAAGTGCTGGGATTACAGATGTGAGCCACTGCGCCTCGCCAAGGCTTTATTTTTATATGTGAGTTCTATTAGACTGTGGTTAAACAATAATTGGTTGGAAAAATAAAAAGTCTGTGTGAACAGATTGGTTTCCCAGTGGGAATGAGCTCCAAATATCAGGGAGAGAAATGACCTAGAATCTTGAAAAGCTGAAACATTCCCAGGAGGAGGCTGCCTCTCAGGCTTTGCATAGCTTCTCATCCCTGAGAAGTGCACTGTATTGAAATAGGTCAGCATGTGGAGAGATATTAAAGAGATGTTATCTGCCCTCTGAATCATGTTATTAAGTGCTTTATTTTCCCCTAGAAATTGAGGAAAGCAAGACCTCATTAAAGCAAATCAGGCCCAAATTTACAAGCATGTTTTGACTCTCTTGCAATGCATTCAGCCTTGAACTCAGATTTAGATTATGAGGATAACAGAAATGGGCAAAGGGAAATCCGAATGCACCCGCCATCTTCTGTTTGGTAATAATTTTCCTATACCTCGGATATCTGTGTCTTCACTGTTCACAGTGTGTTCACTGTTCCAAGTGTTTCTTGGAATACATTAAAACTTGAGTTCCAGGAACTACTTTCAAGGATCTTACAGTCAGGAAAGAGCAAGAAGAAGTGCTAATAATGTCTACATTTAATTTGAAGAAATAGGCAAAGTATAGTCATGTACGTATCTGATTCAGCCTATGACCTCAGGTACTTTATGTGAACTATCTCATTTAAGTCTGACAAAAATCTAGTGAGATGATTATATGCTCAATTCCATTTTGCAGGTGAAGCAGCTAGAGTTAAGTAATGAGCTCGAGGTCACACGGTTTTTGTCCCCAGTCTCTCCAGACTTTATAGGCTTTGTATGCAACTGCCAGAGAAACCTTAAATACTTCTTTGATTAGAATTTAAATCCCTACTGATTTGTTCCAATGGCCCCCATTGCTGACTTAATAAAATAAAATTCTGTGATGGATTTGAGACCCTAGAGTCTGGGCCATACTTTGCTGCCCTCTCAGCCTCTACTTTCACGGGAACCAGCTGATTTTCTCCTCTCCTCTCGTTACGTCTCCACATAACGTATACTTTCCAATACCTGAGCCTTTTCTCCCACCTTAAGAACTCCTTGATTTCTCCCACTTTTTGAACTTCTTAGTTTCTAGGTGATGAGAATCTAACCTTTCCCTGCCACAATTAAGAAAGACCAGTCATCCTGGCTGGGTCTCTGCCATGGCACTTGGTATTTGCTTGGCCTATACCTGGCTGTCTTTCTCCTCTGAATACTGTACTTGTACCAGTTGTCTATAATTATCAGCTTCTGCTCTTTTCCCAGGCTGACTGCCTATATTTGTCTGTAAGGGCTGCTCTAAAAATAAAAGCACAACAAATTGAGTGGTTTAAACAACAGAAATGTATCGTTTTCCAGTTCTGGATGTTAAAATTCAGATCTAGGTGTCAGCAGGGTTAGTTTCCTCTGAAATTGTGAAGAAGAATTTGTTCTATTCCTCTCTCCTAATTTCTGGTGGGTTTCTAGCAATCTTTGCTGTTCCTGGGCTTTTAGAAGCATCACCTTGATCACTGCCTTCATCTTCACATGAAGTGAATCTGTCCAGATTTCCCCTTTTTATAAGGACATCAGTTATACTGGATTAGAGTTCATCCTAATGACCTCATCTTTATTTAACTAATCACATCTACAATGCTGCCCCTTTTCCCAAATAAGTTCACATCTGAGGTACTGGAAATTAGGGCTTCTGAGTACTAAATTTGGAGGGACATATTTTAACCCATAACACTGTCCCAATATTTACCCAGTGCTCTATTTATGGCCCTCTCTGATTTCCTTAGCCACCACTGAATCCTACGTTCTTATACCTTTGTTACTTTATGTAGTATCCGGTGACCTCTGAATGATAGCAGGAATTTGGGAAATGAAAGCAGTTATTACAGATCCTAGGGTAAGTCAAGTCTGAGACTCCCAACCAAGTAACTGCATCACAGAATAGGTTCCAGCAGGGAGCAGAGAGAGAGTTGTAGTCACAATTATTTGGAAAGGAGTACTTTGCAAAATTCAACTTCTTTTCGGTTTGCCTTTTGATTATGAACTTGACGCATTGGGTACTATGGCTATGTCTACAAAGGCCCAGCCTAATCATATAGAATGAAGTATGGCTGAATAGTGGAGCTGAAACCCAGAAAAATGGCATTAAGTCCTTCCAAATGTCATTAAGACAATATTTTGGATCAAATCAGATGAATAAATGTTTCCTTCCTGGATCTGGAACAAAAGAGCAAAATATAGCTTATCAGTGTCTCTTTGAGTAACCATGCAATTCTACAAACACATTACTTTACCCACGTAACCCATTACAGGGCATTCGCAACAACATTATGGCTTTATCATGGCTACAAATTTGGCTTGTTAAATCAATGAGGTATTTTTAGTTTTGGCAGATGTTACTGTGACTCTGTTTAAGAATCTCTTTGTCCTTTTACATTCAAACCATTTTTAAAGGTTAAGAAAAGAAAACCCAATTTTCCCACCAAGACTTAGAAAACATTTTAAAAGATTGTATTGTGGCTTGTAACTAAGTTATACAAATTTGCCGTGATCTCTTTTCCAAAAAGAAAAATCCTTCAATATTTACTATTAATTACAAAGGAGGGAGAATCTTTTAAAATGCCAAAGAAATAGAAAATAGAGAAGGGAAGGAGACCTTTGTCTGCAGATAAGTATATCAAGATCAGAAGCAAGAAGTCAAAAGTGTGCAGGTAATTGGTAGAGAACAAGGACTAGCTATACTTTTAAATACTTTTAAAATTCTAACCTTTTCTATTTTATATCCAAGCTCCATCATTGGCTATATAACTGTGGAAAATACTTAAACTTTCAGGATAACTTACTCAAGCCTATTCCTGACTCACCTGTAGGCAGTCACTAAAATTACTGGTAAAATATAAAGAAGGAACTAACTTGTGAACATAATATGCAAAGCTAAAACTATATTTTGAGATAACTAATATCTTGGATTCAGACTCCATCAACACCAATTGTTTTATTCAGAGTTACCCAACTCTTCATTAAATTTAGTTGAATTTGGTCTACAGTACAGGAGCTGGTTTTTTGAAAGGATCAACAAAATTGATAGACCGCTAGCAAGACTAATAAAGAAAAAAAGAGAGAAGAATCAAATAGACACAATAAAAAATGATAAAGGGGATATCACCACCGATCCCACAGAAATACAAACTACCATCAGAGAATACTACGAACACCTCGACGCAAATAAACTAGAAAATCTAGAAGAAATGGATAAATTCCTCGACACATACACTCTCCCAAGACTAAACCAGGAAGAAGTTGAATCTCTGGATAGACCAATAACAGGAGCTGAAATTGTGGCAATAATCAATAGCTTACCAACCAAAAAGAGTCCAGGACCAGATGGATTCACAGCCGAATTCTACCAGAGGTACAAGGAGGAACTGGTACCATTCCTTCTGAAACTATTCCAATCAATAGAAAAAGAGGGAATCCTCCCTAACTCATTTTATGAGGCCAGCGTCATCCTGATACCAAAGCCGGGCAGAGACACAACCAAAAAAGAGAATTTTAGACCAATATCCTTGATGAACATTGATGCAAAAATCTTCAATAAAATACTGGCAAACCGAATCCAGCAGCACATCAAAAAGCTTATCCACCATGATTAAGTGGGCTTCATCCCTGGGATGCAAGGCTGGTTCAGTATATGCAAATCAATAAATGTAATCCAGCATATAAACAGAACCAAAGACAAAAACCACATGATTATCTCAAAAGATGCAGAAAAGGCCTTTGACAAAATTCAACAACGCTTCATGCTAAAAACTCTCAATAAATTAGGTATTGATGGGACGTATCTCAAAATAATAAGAGCTATCTATGACAAACCCACAGCCAATATCATACTGAATGGGCAAAAACTGGAAGCATTCCCTTTGAAAACTGGCACAAGACAGGGATGCCCTCTCTCACCACTCCTATTCAACATAGTGTTGGAAGTTCTGGCCAGGGCAATTAGGCAGGAGAAGGAAATAAAGGATATTCAATTAGGAAAAGAGGAAGTCAAAATGTCTCTGTTTGCAGACGACATGATTGTATATCTAGAAAACCCTATTGTCTTAGCCCAAAATCTCTTTAAGCTGATAAGCAACTTCAGCAAAGTCTCAGGATAAAAAATCAATGTACAAAAATCACAAGCATTCTTATACATCAATAACAGACAAACAGAGAGCCAAATCATGAGTGAACTCCCATTCATAATTGTTTCAAAGAGAATAAAATACCTAGGAATCCACCTTACAAAGGACCTGAAGGACCTCTTCAAGGAGAACTACAAACCACTGCTCAATGAAATAAAAGAGGATACAAACAAATGGAAGAACATTCCATGCTCATGGGTAGGAAGAATCAATATCGTGAAAATGGCCATACTGCCCAAGGTAATTTATAGATTCAGTGCCATCCCCATCAAGCTACCAATGACTTTCTTCACAGAATTGGAAAAAACTACTTTAAACTTCATATGGAACCAAAAAAGAGCCCGCATCGCCAAGTCAATCCTAAGCCAAAAGAACAAAGCTGGAGGCATCACACTACCTGACTTCAAACTATACTACAAGGCTACAGTAACCAAAACAGCATGGTACTGGTACCAAAACAGAGATATAGATCAATGGGCATCACACTACCTGACTTCAAACTATACTACAAGGCTACAGTAACCAAAACAGGATGGTACTGGTACCAAAACAGAGATATAGATCAATGGAACAGAACAGAGCCTTGAGAAATAACGCCGCATATCTACAACTATCTGATCTTTGACAAACCTGAGAAAAACAAGCAATGGGGAAAGGATTCCCTATTTAATAAATGGTGCTGGGAAAACTGGCCAGCCATATGTAGAAAGCTGAAACTGGATCCCTTCTTTACACCATATACAAAAATCAATTCAAGATGGATTAAGGACTTAAACGTTAGACCTAAAACCATAAAAACCCTAGAAGAAAACCTAGGCATTACCATTCAGGACATAGGCATAGGCAAGGACTTCATGTCTAAAACACCAAAAGCAATGGCAACAAAAGCCAAAATTGACAAATGGGATCTAATTAAACTAAAGAGCTTCTGCACAGCAAAAGAAACTACCATCAGAGTGAACAGGCAACCCACAAAATGGGAGAAAATTTTCGCAACCTACTCATCTGACAAAGGGCTAATATCCAGAATCTACAATGAACTCAGACAAATTTACAAGAAAAAAACAAACAACCCCATCAAAAAGTGGGCAAGGGACATGAACAGACATTTCTCAAAAGAAGATATTTATGCAGCCAAAAGACACATGAAAAAATGCTCACCATCACTGGCCATCAGAGAAATGCAAATCAAAACCACAATGAGATACCATCTCACACCAGTTAGAATGGCAATCATTAAAAAGTCAGGAAACAACAGGTGCTGGAGAGGATGTGGAGAAATAGGAACACTTTTACACTGTTGGTGGGACTGTAAACTAGTTCAACCATTGTGGAAGTCAGTGTGGCGATGCCTCAGGGATCTAGAACTAGAAATACCATTTGACCCAGCCATCCCATTACTGGGTATATACCCAAAGGACTATAAATCATGCTGCTATAAAGACACATGCACACGTATGTTTATTGTGGCACTATTCACAATAGCAAAGACTTGGAACCAAGCCAAATGTCCAACAACGATAGACTGGATTAAGAAAATGTGGCACATATACACCATGGAATACTATGCAGCCATAAAAAAATGATGAGTTCATGTCCTTTTTGGGGACATGGATAAAATAGGAAATCATCATTGTCAGTAAACTATCACAAGAACAAAAAACCAAACACCGCATATTCTCACTCATAGGTGGGAACTGAACAATGGGAACACATGGACACAGGAAGGGGAACATCACACTCTGGGGAATGTTGTGGGGTGGGGGGAGGGGGGAGGGATAGCATTGGGAGATATACCTAATGCTAGATGACGAGGTAGTGGGTGCAGCGCACCAGCATGTCACATGGATACATATGTAACTAACCTGCACATTGTGCACATGTACCCTAAAACTTAAAGTATAATAATAAAAAAAGAAAAATAAAAATAAAATTATTTTATAACTATTATTTTCTGCATAATTGAAAGGCTATTTTAGAATGTGGTTTATGTCAAAGCTAATTTGGAAACATCCCTATAGGAATATGATACTAATAGAAGTGTAAGGTAAGGATACATATATGTACATAAACATACACACACTCCCTCTCTCATACACACATATACATCCAATACTATCTAGTAGAATACTCCATCACTAAAAAAAAAGTATTTTTTACATTTAAATGTGTTTTGCTCTCTCCCACCTCTCTCTCTTTCTCTGTCTCTATATATATTATCTCCACTTAATCAAAGTGGAGAGATTGACCTTTTTTGAATGTCAAAATAACTTTGAGATAGAACTTTATATTTTGAGCTTCTTAAGACAAGAACTAGGTATTACTCATCCTGCATACTACCTGGTTCATATGTATTTATGAATGAATGAATGAATGAATGAATGAATGAATGAATGAATGAATAAATAAATAATTCAGTAAATCAATAAGTGAATACATGAATAGGAGAATGAAAGGCAAAACGTTAAATGGTGAAAGCCACAAAAGGAACACAGCAGTGACCACACCTGTTATTCCTTTCTCACCAGTTGTTTTCCTTTAGCTAGTTAGACAGGGAGATCCTGGGGAGATATATTTTTAGAATGCTGAGAAACTATTTATTAAGCAAGAAACACCTTATCTGTTAAAAGACGGTAGTGGTAGTTGGCAGCCTTGAGAGAAGCTTGGTTTACTTTAATACCTTGAATCGGAAGGCCACTGAAAAACAAATCTAAACACACATTCACAGACCAAATTTAAAGTTTGCAAAAGGACTGATTAAGGAATAATGATTACACTTGCAATTATTTCTTTTTAACGTGTCCTATACTATGAGCTTTAAGATGTCAGGAAAACTCTTCACCACTCTATCCTTTGCACCGAGCTCACACCTTGCAAGTACTATTTGTGCTTTAATAAGATTTTGCTGATGAATATATTACTGAACTAATGATATTGAAAAGAGGTGTTAAGAATGGGGCAAAATTAGTTATGGGTAGAGGCTGATAGAGAAAATAACTGATAGAAGTAAATTAAAAATTGCATAGAAAGGAAGGAAAGACGTTGCATGGATATGAAGAAAGGGTGAGAAGGGATTACAGACTCTTACAGAAAGTGAACAGCATGGGAGACAGGAAAGGGTATTTGTTTAAAGGTTTGGTAATACTGTGTGTGAGTTTATTTTCTCTAATGAAAAAATGTTTAAGCAATTTGGGAGAAATGAAATTTTAAAAATTACAACAAACGCAAGTTATGTATTATGTTTCTCTGCAGACCTCATAAAAGAGCCATTTACTCTTCCATGTTCTCTAAATATTTATAAGAGAGAATGGTTTATGGGCATACTGATTTTTTAGATTTCCTTCCCATCTCTGACTCTTGACTAATTATCTTAAAAACAAAAAGTTTCTACACTTGGAAAACTAAAAAGATCTTTCTATGGCTGGGGCTTTTTGATTTGAATATAGGGGTTCTGGGTTGATTACTCTGTCTCAGAATTAAAATAATTGAAAAAGCCATTAAAAAGGCAATTAGATTTCAAATAAAGGCAATACAAGTTACACCTCAGTTTCTTCAACATCCAATAAACCTGTCAGTCTCTTGGCTTAACTCACCAAAAATTAGTCAGTGGAGGCACCATAGAACATCTGGTGATGGCAGGTATCATATTAGGGCCAAAGAAAATAGCGCTGTCTCCTTCTATGATGAACAATTCCCCCCCCCCATGTTTATAGCTTTATAGAAAATGGATATTATTATCCTTATTATATACAATAAGAATAAAAATAAGTAAAGACATAGGGCTTAAAAGATATTGCACTGATGTCCTTGTTTAGCAAATTAGGACATTAAGGAGAAATACAGAATTGGGGTTCAGGAAACTACTCAAGGACAGAAAACTGAGGACTCCTGACTCCTTATGTAGCACTTTTTTACTCCAGGATGTACATTTTAAAAAGATAGTTGATTATGTTGATGATAAAAAGAAGGATATGGTTGAAGTCTAAATCCTTGAATAGCCTAGAAAAGGCCATTTATTGGATATTCTAGTTTTATGAAAGCAAAGTCTGGTTCATCACTGTATTTACACTTGTTTGCACAGAATCTGGCACTTCGTAGGTGCCCAATACATATTTATTTTTAATTGAGGTGTAATTTACATACAATAACATGCACAGGTTTTAAGTATTGTTTGATAAATCTTAACAATTTTATGTATGCATGTAGCCATGTACAGAATACAAATATTCAGTATATGAGTCCTTTGTCAGATATCTGTGTTAGGAAAAATTTTTCCCATCTGTGGCATGCCTATTCTTTCTCTTAATGATGTCATCTACACCACCCAAGAAAATTTCTTCATGCCTCCTTTATGACAATTTTCCCTTCATTCTGCCCACTCAGAGTTGATCACTTTCTGATTTCTTTCTTTTTATTTAACTTTTTATTTTTGGTTTGGGGATACCTATGAAGGTTTTTTACATAGGTAAACATGTGTCACAGGGGTTTGTTGTACATATTATTTCATCACCCAGGTATCAAGTACAGTACCTAATAGTTATCTTTCCTGGTCCTCTCCATCTTCTTACCCTCCCCATTCAAGTAGATACCAGTGTCTGTTGTTTCCTTCTTTGTGTTCATAAGTTCTTGTCATTTAGGTCCCACTTATAAATGAGAACATGTGGTATTTGGTTTACAGTTCCTGCAATAATTTGCTAAGCATGATAGCCTCCATCTCCTTCCAAGTTCCAACAAAAGACATGATCTTTTTCTTTTTTATGGCTGCATAGTATTCCATGGTGTATATGTACCATGTTTTCTTTCTCCAGTGAAAATGGATGGACATTTAGGTTAATTCTGTGATTTTGCTATCATGAATAGGGCTGCAACAAACATTTGAATGCATATGTCTTTATGGTAGAATAATTTATATTTGTCTGAGTATATATCCAGTAACGGGATTACTGGGTTGAATGGTAGTTCTGCTTTTAGGTCTTTGAAGAATTGCCATACTGCTTTCCACAATTATTGAACTAATTTAAACTCCCACCAGCAGTGTATAAGTACTCCCTTTTCTCGGCAACTTCACCAGCATCTGTTATTTTTTGACTTTTTTTTTTTTTTTTTTTTTTTTGAGACAGAGTCTAGCTCTGTTGCCCAGGCTAGAGTGCAGTGAAGTGATCTTGGCTCACTGCAACCTCCACCTCCCGGGTTCAAGCAATTCTCCTGCCTCAGCCTCCCAAGTAGCTGAGATTACAGGTGCCCACCACCACGCCCAGCTAATTTTTGTATTTTTAGTAGAGACAGGGTTTCACTGTATTAGCCAGGCTGGTCTCAAACTCCTGACCTCATGACCCACTCACCTAGGCCTCCCAAAGTGCTGGGATTACAGGTGTGAGCCACTGTGCCCAGCCTATTTTTTGACTTTTTAATAGCCGTTCTGACTGGTGTGAGATGGTATCACATTGTGGTTTTGATTTGCATTTCTCTAATGATTAGTGACATTGAGCTTTTTTTCATATGCTTATTGGCCACATGTATATCTTCTTTTGAGAACTGTCTGATCAAGTTCATTGCCCATTTTTTAATGGGGTTGTTTGTTTTTCTCTTGTAAATTTGTTTAAGTTCCTTATAGAGGCTGGATATTAGAACTTTATGAGATGCATTGCTTGCAAAAATTTTCTCTTATTCTGTAGGTTGTCTGTTTACTCTGTTGATAATTTCTTTTGCTTGGCAAAAGCTCTTAAGTTTAATTAGATCCCATTCGTCAATTTTTGCTTTTATTATGCTTGCTTTTGATGTCCTGTCATGAAATCTTTGCCCACTCCTATGTCCAGAATGGTATTGCCTAGGTTGTCTTCTACAGTTCTTAGAATTTTGGGTTTTACATTTAAGTATTTAATCCCTTTTGAGTTGATTTTTGTATATGATATAAGGAAGGAATCCAGTTTCAATCTTCTATGTATGGCTAGCCAGTTATCCTAGCACATTTATCTAGTTATACCTAGATGAATGGTATCCTAGTAGCATTTATTGAATAGGGAATCTTATCCCCATTGCTTGTTTTTTCAGTTTTGTCAAAGAACAGATGGTCATAGATGTTTGGCCTTATTTCTGGGCTTTTTATTCTGTCCTATTGGTTTAAGTGACTGTTTTTGTACCAGTAGCATGCTGTTTTCATTACTATAGCCTTGTAGTATAGTTTGAAGTCAAGTAATGTGATGCCTCCAGCTTTGTTCTTTTTGTTTAGAATTGTCTTGGCTATTCAAGCTCTTGTTGGTTCCATATGAATTTTAAAATAGTTTTTTTCTATTTCTGTGAAGAATGTCTTTGGTAATTTGATAGAAATAGCATCAAATCTGTAAATTGTTTCAGGCAGTATAGCCATTTAAATAATACTGATTCTTCCTATCTGTGAGCATGGGATGTTTTTCCATTTATTTGTGTCTTCTTTCATTTATTTGAGCAGTGTTTATGATTCTCATTTTAGAGAACTTTCAACTCCCTGGCTAGCTGTATTCCTAGATATTTTATTCTTTTTGTAGCAATTGTGAATGAGATTGCCTTTCTGGTTTGGCATTCAGTTTGGCTGTTGTGGGTGTATAAAAATACGAGGGACTTTTGCAGGTTGATTTTGCATCCTGTAGCTTTGCTTAAGTTGCTTATCAGATCATGGAGGTTTGGGGCCCAGGCTGTGGGGTTTTCTGGATATAGAATCATGTTGTCTGCCAAAATAGATAGTTTGACTTCCTCTCTTCCCATTTAGATGCCTTTATTTTTTTCTCTTGCCTTATTGTTCTGGCTAGGACTTTCAATACTGTAATGAATAGGAGTAGTGAGAGGGCATCCTTGTCTTGTGCCAGTTTTTTTATGTCTCATTTTCCTTCAGTTCGGCTTCATTTTTGTTATTTCTCGTCCTCTGCTAGCTTTGGAGTTGATTTGTTCTTGCTTCTCTAATTTTTTCAGTTGTGAAGTTGTTATTAATTTGAGATCTTTCTAACTTTTTGACGTGGGCATTTAGTGCTATGAATTTCTCTCTTAATGCTGCCTAAGCAGTACTCCAGAGATTCTAGTTGTATCTTTGTTCTCATTATTTTCAAAGAACTTCTTGATTTCTGCCTTAATTTCATTATTTACCCAAAAGTCATTCAGAAGCCTGTTGTTTAATTTCCATGTAGTTTCATGGTTTTGAGAAATTTTCATTGTCTTGACTTCTATTTTTATTGCACTGTGGTCTCAGAGTGTGTTTGGTATGATTTTGATTATTTTACATTTGATGGGGATTGTTTTATGTCCAATTATGTGGTCATTTGTAGAGTATGTGTCATGTGTCAATGAGAATAATGTATATTCTGTTGTTTTGGGGTGGAGAGTTCTGTAAAGGTCTATCAGATTCACTTGGTCCAATATTGAGTTCAGGTTCTAAATATCTTTGTGAATTTCCTACCTTAATGATCTGTCTGATACTGTCAGTGGAGTGTTAAAGTCTCCCACTATTATTGTGTGGGAGTCTAAATTTCTTTGTAGGTCTACAAGAACTTGCTTTATGAATCTGGGAGCTCCTGTGCTAGATGCCTATTTATTTAGGATAGTTAGGTCTTCTTGTTGAATTGAACCCTTTACCATTATGTAATGCTCATCTTTTTCGTGTGTGTGTGATCTTTGATGGTCTGAAATCTGTTTCTTCTGAAATCAGGATTGCCACCCCTGATTTTTTTATGTTTTCCATTTACTTGGTAGATGTTCTTCAGTCCATTGAGCCTATGAGTGTCATTATGTGTGAGACAGGTCTCCTGAAGACAGCATACCATTTGGTATTTTTTTTTTATCCAATTTGCCACTCTATGCCTTTTAAGTGGGGCTTTTAGCCTGTTTACCTTCAATGTTTGTATTTATATGTGTGGATTTGATCTTGTCATTGTGTTGTTAGCTGGTTATTAGGCTGGCTTGTTTATGTGATTGCTTTATAGTGTCACTGACTTGTGTATTTGTGTTTTTGTACTAGCGGGTAGTGGTCTTTCCTTTCTATATTTAGTGCTTCTTTCAAAGATCTCTTGTAAAGCAGGTCTGGTGGTAACAAACTCTCTCAAGATTTGCTTATCCAAAAAGGATTTTATTTCTTCTTCACTTAGGATGCTTAGTGTGGCTGGATATGAAATTCTTGGTTGAAGATTTTTTTTTTTCTTTTTTTGAGAAAGAGTCTCACTCTGTTGCCCAGGCTGGAGTGCACTGGTGTGATCTTGGCTCACTGAAACCTCTGCCTCCTGGATTCAAGCAATTCTTCTGCCTCAGCCTCCCGAGTAGCTGGGATTACAGGCACATGCCACTACATACAGCAAATTTTTGTATTTTTAGTAGAGATGGGGTTTCACCATGTTGGCCAGACTAGTCTGGAACTACTGACCTCAGGTGATCTGTGTGTCTTGGCCTTCCAACGTGCTGGGATTATAGGCATGAACCAACCCCCCCACACACCCCCTGCCCCTGCCAAAGATTTTTTTTTTTTTCTTTAACAGTGTTGAATGTAGGGCCCCAATCTCTTCTGGTTTGTAGGTTTCTGCTGAGAGTCCGCTGTTAGGCTGATGGGGTTCTATTTCTAGGTGACCTGCCTTTTCTGCCTAGCTGCCTTTAACATACTTTCTTTTATTTCATTTGTGGAAAATCTGATGATTATTTGACTTAGGGATGATCTTCTTGTGTAGAATCTTGTAGGAGTTCTTTGTGTTTCCTGAATTTGACTTTTATCCTCTCTAGCAAGGTTGGGGAAGATTTCATAAGTGATATCCAGAAATATGTTTTCCAAGTTGTTTGCTTTCTCCCATTCCCCTTTTTAGAGATGCCAATCATTCATAGATTTGGCCTCTTTACATAATCCCATACTTCTCGGAGGTTTTATTTACTACTTTTTTTTCTTTCTTTTTGTCTGATTGTCTTATTTCAGAGAACCAGTCTTCAAGTTCTGAGCTTCCATTTTCAGCTTTTTCTATTCTGCTGTTAATACATGTGATTGCATTGTGAAATTCTTGTACTGTGTTATTCAGCTCTGTCAAACCCATTATGTTCTCTTTTTTTACCGGCTATTTTGTCCTTCAGCTTTTGTCACTTTTTTGTGATTCTTATTTTCTTTGGATTGGGTTTTACATCCTCCTGAATCTTGATGATGTTTGTTTCTATCCATATTCTGAATTCTATTTCTGTTATTCCAGCCAGTTCAGCCTTGTTAAAAAAAGAAAAAAAAACTCTTGTTGGAGAATTGGTGCAGTCATTTGGAGGACATATGATGCTCAGGCTGTTTAAATAACCAGAGTTCTTGTGTTAGTTCTTTCTGATCTCTGCGTGTGGGGTATTCCCTTAACTGCAGTGTAGATCGAGTACAGTCAATAGACTTCTTTTCTAGATGTTTTTTAATGGTCCAAGGCTTTGTAGAGTATATTTATTTGAAGCTGACTTCTCATTTCTGCTTTCAGAGGGGAGTCTGTTAGTTAGGTATTTTGCTGCTGAAGCTTTGGGGTGTGATCCAGCAGATGGCAATTAGGCTTACTGGTCAGTTGGTAGACTCTTGCATCGTTGTGTGGCTCCCTTGTGGTTCCTCACAGTTACAGACATTTTCTCTCTAAATGGTCAGAAAGTGAGGGTTACTGTCTTTGTTGAGTGCTGGCTGTAGTCTGTGACTTGGCACTTCTGGGCTGCCCACTGACTCTCTGGGGCAATCTCAGTGTTTATGTTCCTTCTCTAACTTGAAGGCATCAGAGGAAGGGATCTGAGTAGTGGTAATGGCCAAGGGTTGTTTGTTTGTCTCTTGGGGACTCTACTCCAGAGAGATACAGATCAGTACTCACTCAGTGCAATCAGCCCAGGGTGGAGGGTCTGTGCTGTGGGCCCAAGCAAGGGGTTCCCTGTCTGGTGACAAGCACTTCAGAGTGTTTGGGACCCTGTAGGAGATGGACTGGCCTCCTTTCCTTGGGTCAACTGCAGATTGTTGTAGGTGTGAATAAGGCAATTTGGATCTTTGCTCCTTCATTAGTCCAAGGGTGGCAAGAGCAGTTCCACTACAGAGGGAGTGGTGGCAGAGAGGCTTTCAGTTGCCCCTGGAGTCTCTGTCCAGGGAGTTGCTGAGTTGCTACTGGCTCAATAACTCTGGTGAGGACTGGTGGGAGGCCCAAGCCTGGAGGACCTGCCCAGTGAGGAGATATGGGAATAGGTACCTGCATAACAGTCTGGCCACCGTTCCATAGAGCTGTTCCATATGGTTACTGCCATAGGCTTGGGGCCTGCTCCAGTCACTAGTCACCTCAAATTTTCCAGTATCTGGAGGTATCACTGGTGAAGTCTGCAAAACAGCAAAGATGGCAGCCTGTCCCTCCTTCTGGGAGCTTTGTTCCAGGGAGGTATGGGCATGTTGCTGGCCCAAAGGCACCTGTAGGAGGTGGCTGGAGACCCCACTTGGAAGGTCCCGCCCAGTGAGGAGGAACACCATTGGGAACCCGCTTAAAAAAGAAGAGCAGTTGTGCCGTGTCCACTTCAGCCCCAGTTGCCTCAGACACTTTGAAGCTGGAAGGCTGGAACAGCTACGTCCCCCAAAAAGTAAAAATGGTGGCATGCCCCTCCCTCTAGGAGTTGTATCCAAGGGAGGTTACAAATCTCTGTCAGCCAGAGAACACCAAGGGAGGTAATTAAAAAATGTCCTTGATTAGTCCCAGTGTGATTATTACCTGGATGTTTCAGCTGAAGGTGTTGTATTTATTTGCCCCTTCCGTTCCTCTCCATGAGAGCCATACACACTAGCTGCTTCTAGTTGTCCATCTTTCCACCTGATTTCTTTCACCATAAATTAATTTTGTTTATTCCTGGTAGTTATATAAATAAAATAAATCAGCAAATACATTTTTATTTGCTGTTTCTTTTACTCCTCATAATGTTTTTGAAATTTATTCATGTTATTGCCTTTATCAGTTATTTCTCTCTTTATATTACGCAGTAGCATTATATTGTGTGACTATGACATTTTGCTTCTTCATTCTCCCATTGATGAATATTTGTGTTATTTACTTTTGGGGACAATTATGACTATAAAGATTGCTAAAATATTCTTTTGTAAAATGTTTTTGGACATTTGGGGCACATTTTCATCCACTTATTAGCCATTTATATTTCTTCTTTGTGAAATAGCTGCCTAATTGTTTTACCCATTTTGTAATCAGGTTGAATTTTTATTATTGATTTGTAGTAATTCTCTATATATTCTGGATATAATTTCTTTTCAAATATATGTGCTGTGAAAACTTTCTCCTAATGTTTTTTGCCTATCGATTTTCTTGAAAATGTTTCTTTTAGTGAGCAGTATATTTTAATTTTGATGAATTTCATATTTCTTTCTTTTAGGATTACTGATTCCGTACCCTTTTGAAAACTCTTTTCATGCCCCCAAATTTACAAAGATATTATTCTTATTTTTCCTCTATGCATCGTGGTGCTAGGTTTTATATTTAAGTCTAAGATTCATCTAATTTTTAAAATCAAAATATAAGGGTTGAGTTGTTCCAGCACCATTTATTAAAAAGGCTTTCCTTTCCTTCAATAAATGAACTCAATGCCTTGTCTGAAGATTAGTTGACACTATATGTATTGTCTGTTTCTGGACTCTATTCTGTTCTACCGATCCATAGATTATATATTTAAGCTAATTATTATACTGTCTTACTTACTATAACTTTATAGTAAGTCTTGAAGTTAGGTAATGTTAAGTCCTCTAACTTTAAATATATATATGATTTTGGCTATTCTAGATCCTTCATATTTCCACCCGAATTTTAGAATCGGCTTGCCAATGACTTCAAAATGGGATTTTTGCAACATGATAGATACCATATTGAATATATAGGTCAATTTGGGGAGAACAGACCACTTTAAAACATTATGTTTTGTCAATGAACATAAGCATGGGTCTCTATTTATTTGCGTTATTTAAATTTCTCAGAAATGTTTTGTAGTTTTCACTGTGAAAGTCTTGCATATTTTCAATAAATTATTGCCTGTATATTTAATATTCTTTGACAGCATTGTAAATGATATTTTAAATTTCGTTTTCTAACTTTTTATCATTTGTATCTAAAATTGCTCTTGATTTTTGTGAATTAACTTTGAGTCCTTAAATCTTACAAAATGTACTTAGCAGTTCTTGTCTTTTTGAAGATTCCATGTGATTTTCTACATATATAATAATTTTGCCTACAAATAACACAGTTCTACTTTTCCTGTCGTATTGCACAAGAGGGAAACAACAGGAAAATATTAAACATAAATGATGAACCAAGATGTTTTTGCTTTGTTTAGGAAAGAAAAAAGGAAAGCATAAAATATTTTACAATTAAAAATGTTAGCTATAGGGTTTTTGAGGATGTTTTTTATTAGGTTAAAGAGAGTTCCTTCTATTCTTAATTTGCTGAGTTTTTATTCAGAATGTATATTCCATTTTGTCAGATATTATTTTCTACATCAACTGATATGATTTTATGGCCTTTCTCCTTTATTCTAACGTATGGTGAATTACTTTAATTGCATTTTCAAAATGTTCAAGCACATTTGCATACCTGTGATAAAATCCATCTGTTCAGGATGCATCACTGTGTGTGTGTGTGTGTGTGTGTGTGTGTGTGTACCCTCAATTTGTCTCTATGTTGTTAAAGAATTTGTATCTGTGATGATAATATATACTGGTCTATATTTTTTTCTTGTAATATTTTTGCCAGGTTTTAGCATCAGACTTATACTGGTCATACAAAAAAGATGGAGTAGTGTTTCTTCCTATTTCACTTTTCGAAATAATTTGTGTAGAGTTGGGTTTATTTATTACTTAAATATTTTATAAAATTTCAGTAAAGCCATCTGAGCCTTGAGTAATTTTGTAGGAAACTGTTTAGTATAAACTCAATTACTTTTGTAATTATGGGGTTATTTAGCTGTCCTATTACTTATGTCACTTTAGTTAAGTGTGCTGTTTATACTTTTGGTTCACTTTATCAAACTTGTGGAATGTATTGGCATAAAATTGTTCATTATTATTATTATTTTATTTCCTGTAGAATCTCTGGTGATGTCCCCTTCTTGTTCTTGATGTTGGCAATTTGTTTTTTCTCTCTTTTCTCTTGATCACCTTTCCTAGAAGTCTGTCAAGTTTATTAATCTTTTTAATTATCCCACTTTTGACGTTTTGGTTTTGGGTTGCTCGTTTTGTATATTACTGATTTTGGCTTTTGTCTTCATTGTTTCCTTTTTCCATGTACTTTGGATTAATTCATTCTGCTTTGTCTAGATTCTTAAGTTAGAAGCTTTGATCATTTATTTTCTAATATAAGCATTTCAAACTATAAACTTCCTTCTAGTCTACCTTTAACTGAATTCCACAAATATTGATAGCTTTTTACTATTTCATAGTATTTTCTAATTTCCCTTATTAATTATTCATTGACTCAGATTATTTAGAAATTTTTAAATTCCAAATATTTGAGGATTATATATATATTTCTTAATTTCTAATTTGATACACTTGTGTCCAGAGAATATATTCTTTATAATTTTAATCCTTTAATATTTTGAAAAAATTTTTGGCCTGGTATGTAGTCTATTATGGTTAATAATTAATGTCCACATGCAAAGACCGTGTACAGTTGCTGCTGTAGTGTTATACACACACAGTTGTTTAGTAATTTGTTATATAAGATCTCTGATTATAAAGGTAGATTGTATCTCCATTTGGTCTATCAGGTTTCACCCTACATATTTTGAAATCCTATTTTGGGTGCATATACACTTATAATTGTTATGATTTTCTGATGAATCAATCTTTTCATAATTGTAAAATGTTCTTCTTTTTCTCTAGTGATGTTCTTTGTCTTGAAGTCCATTTTGTTTGATATTACTATAGCCACACCAGATTTCTTAGTCTTACTGTATATGGTATATTTCACACAACGAATCATGATCTGAACATTAAGATTTTTTATCTTAGTGTTTAAGTGGCATATTTTCATTTTTTGTTGTTAATTTTTCTTTATTCCTTTTTCTCTCTGTTGCTTTTATATGTATTTATTAATCTTTAATTTTAATTTTAGGTTCAGGTATATGTGCAGGATTGTTACACAGGTAAACAAGTATCACAGGGGTTTAGAATACAGATTATTTCATCAACCAGGTCCTAAGCCTGGTACCCAATAGTTATTTTTTCTGATAGTCTCCTTCCTCCCACCCTCCACCCTCAAGTAGGCCCCAGTATGCGCTGCTTTCCTCTTTGCATTCATGTGTTCTCATTTAGTTCCCACTTACAAGTGAGAACATGCAATATTTGGTTTTCTGTTCCTGCATTAGTTTGCTAAGGATAATGGTGTCTAGCTCCCTCTATGTTCCTGCAAAAGACATTATCTCATTCTTTTTATGGCAGCATAGTATTCCATATTGTGTGTATGTACCACAATTTCTTTATCCATTCTGCTATTGGTAGGCATTTAGGCTGATTACATGTCTTTGCTATTGTGAATAATGCTGCAATGAAAATACATGTGCATGTGTCTTCATGATAGAATGATTTATATTTCTTTGTGTATATACCCAATAATAGAATTGCTGGGTCAAATGGTATTTCTGTTTTTAGCTTTTTAAGGAATCAACACGCTGCTTTCCACAGTGGTTGAACTAATTTGCACTCTCACCAACAATGAATAAGTTTTCCTTTTACTGTAAAACCTGGTCAGCATCTGTTAATTTTTAACTTTTTAATAATAGCCACTCTGACTGGTGTGAGATGGTCTCTCATTGTGGTTTTGATTTGCATTTCTCTAATGATCAATATATTGAACTTTTTTCACATGTGCTTCTTGTCCACATGCATGTCTTCTTTTGAAAAGTGTCTGTTCATGTCCTTTGCCCACTGTTTAAAAAGTTGTTTGTTTTTCCTTGCAAATTTGTTTACGTTCTTTATAGACGCTACATGTTAGAACTTTGTAAGAGGCATACTTTGCAAAAATTTTCTCCCGTTCTATAGGTTGTCTATTGATATTAATGGTTTCTTTTGTAGGGCAGAAGCTTTTAAGCTTAATTAAATGCCACTTACCAATTTTTGCTTTTGCTGTGATTATTTTGGCATCTTCGTCATGAAATTTTTGCCCATTCCTATGTCAAGAATGATGTTACCTAGCTGGTCTACCATTGTTTTTATAGTTTTGGGTTTTACATTTAAGTCTTTAATCGATCTTGAATTGATTTTTGTATACAGTATAAGGAACGAGTCCAGTTTTAATCTTCTGCCTACAGCTAGCCAGTTATCCCAGCACCATTTATTGAGTAGTGAGTCTCTTCCCTATTGCTTGTTTTTGTCAGCTTTCTTGAAAATCAAATGGTTGTGGATGTGGAGCTTAATTTCTGGGCTCTTTATTCTGTTCCACTGTCTATGTGTTTGTTTTTGTACAAGTACCATGCTGTTTTCTTGCTGTAGCACTGTAGTGTAGTTTGAAGTTGTGTGACGTGATGCCTCCAGCTTTGTTTTATTTGCTTAGGATTGCCTTGCTATTCAGGTTCTTTTCAGGTTCCATATGAATTTTAAAATAGTTTTTATCTACTCCTTTGAAGCACGTCGTTGATAGTTTGATAGAAATAGCATTAAATCTGTAAATGGCTTTGGGCAATATGGCTGTTTTAATGATATTGATTCCTCCTTTCCATGAGCATACAATGTTTGTCCCTTTGTTTGTGTTGTCTATGATTTCTTTGAGCAGTGTTTTTGTAAGTTCTCATTTTAGAGATCTTTTACCTCCCTGGCTAGCTCTATTCTTAGGTATTTTATTCTTTTTGCAGCATTTGTGAATGGGATTGTGCTTCTGATTTGGCTCTCAGCTTGGATGTTGTTGGTGTATAGAAATTCTACTGATTTTTGGTATGTCGATTTTGTATCCTGAAACTTTGCTAAAGTTGTTTATCAGATCAAGCAGCTTTTGGGTAGAGACTATGGGGTTTCTAGATATAGAATGATGTCATCTACAAATAGTTTTACTTATTTTCTTCCTATTTGGATGCGCTTTTTTCTCTTGCCTGATTGCTCTGGCCAGGACTTTCAATAGTATGTTGAATACAAGTGATGAGAGAGAGCATCCTTGTCTTGTGCCGGTTCTCAGTGGGAATCTTTCCAGTCTTTGCCCATTCAGTGTGATGCTGGCTGTATGTTTGTCATAAATGGTCTTATTATTTTGAGGTGTGTTCTTTCAATGGCTAGTTTATTGAGAGGGTTTAACATGAAATGATGTTGAATTTTATCAAAAGCCTTTTCTGCATCCATTGAGATAATCATGTGGTTTTTGTCTTTAGTTCTGTTTATGTGATGAGTCACATTTATTAATTTGTTTATGTTGAACAAACCTTGAATCCCACTGAAAAGGCCTACTTGATAGTGATAGATCAGCTTTGTGTTGTACTGCTGGATTCAGTTTGCAACTATTTTGTTCAGGATTTTTGCATCAATGTTCATCAAGAATATTGAGCTGAAGTTTTCTTCTTTGTTATGTCTCTGCCAGGTTTTGGTATCAAAATCATTATGGCTTCATAGAATTAGTTGGGAAGGAGTCCTTCCTCCTTGATTTTTTGGAATAGTTTCAGTAGGAATAGTATCAGCAATTATTTATACATCTGGTAAAATTCATCTGTGAAACTGTCTAGTTTGGGCTTTTTATGGTTGGTAGGCTATTCATTACTGATTCGATTTTAGGTCTCATTATTTGTCTGTTCAGTAAATCAATTTCTTCCTGGTTCAGTCTTGAGAGGGTGTATGTGTTCAGAAATTTATCCATCTCTTCTAAGTTTTCTACTTTGTGTGCATAGAGGTGTTCATAACACATTCTGAGGGTTGTTTTTATTTCTGTGGGGTCAGTGGTTACAACCCCTTTGTCATTTCTAATTGTGTTTATTTGGATCTTCTCTCTTTTCGTCTTTATTGGTCTAGCTAGTGGCCTATCTATCCTATTAATTTTTTCAAAAAACCAACATGTGGATTCTTTGATTTCTTTTTTTTTTTTTTTTGAGACGGAGTTTCACTCTTGTTGCCTAGGCTGGAGTGCAATGTCATGATCTCGGCTCACTGCAACCTCCGCCTCCCGGGTTCAAGCAATTCTCCTGTCTCAGCCACCTGAGTAGCTGGGATTACAGGTGCCTGCCACCACGCCCAGCAAATTTGTGTGTGTTTTAGTAGAGATGGGGTTTCACCAGGTTGGCCAGGCTCGTCCTGAACTCCTGACCTCAGGTAATCCACCCGTCTCGGCCTCCCAAAGTTCTGGGATTACAGGCGCAGGGCCTCATTGATATTTTTAATTTTTTTTTTTTTTCTCTTGATCTCTTTTAGTTCAGTACTGATTTTGATTATTTTTTGTCTTCTGCTTGATTTGGGGTTGGTTCGCTTTTGGTTCTCCTATTCACAAAAGTTGAATGTTCAACTTTCCTATTCAACTAAAAGTTGTGATGTTAGGTTGTTCATGTAAAACAGTCCTAGTTCTTTGATGTGGGCATTTAGTGCTATACATTTCTTTTTTACCACTGCCGTAGTTGTGTCCCACAGATTCTGGTATGTTATATCTTTGTTCTCATTAGTTTCAAAAAACTTCTTGATTTCTGCCTTAATTTTATTGTTTACCCAAAAGTCATTCAGGAGCAGTTTGATTAATTTCCATGTAATTGCATGGTTTTGAGTGATCTTTTTTCAGTCTTGATTATTATTTTTATTGTACTGTGGCCTGAGAGTGTGTTTGGTATGATCTTGGTTCTTTCGCATTTGATGAGGATTGTTTTATATCTGATTGTGGTTGATTTCAAACCATGTGTCAATGAGAAGAATGTATATTCTGTTATGTAGAGTGCAGAGTTCTGTAGAGGTCTATCAGATCCATTTGGTTCAATATTGAGTTCAAGTCCTGAGTATCTTTGTTAATTTTCTGCCTTTATGATCTGCCTAATACTGTCAGTGGAGTGTTGAAGTCTCCCACTATTATTATGTGGGAGTCTAAGTTTCTTTGTAGCTTTCTAGCAACTTGCTCTATGAATCTGGGTGCTCCTGTGCTCGGTGTAGATATATATATATGTATGTTTATATATATATTTATAAATGGAAGGCTTATTCATTTCTTTTCATTCTTTTTTATTTATTTTTATCTGTCCTATTTCAGAAAGCTGGTCTTCAAGTTCTATATATATATTTTTATATATATATAAAATTATATATATATTATTTATATATAATATATATGTATTATTTAATATATATAATTATATATATTATTTATATATATAATTATATATAATATATAATATATAATATTATATATTATATATATATGTAATATATCATATATATTATATAATATATATGATATATGATATATTATATAATATATATATTTAGGATAGTTAGGTCTTTTGTTGAATTGAACCCTTTATCATTATGTAATGTCATTTGTCTTTTTTTATCTTTCTTGGTCTAAAGTCTGTTTTGTCTGAAATAAGAATTGCAACCCCTGCTTTTTTTCCTGATTTCTATTTGCTTGGTAGATTTTCCTCCCTTTATTTTGAGCCTATGGGTGTCATTGCACATGAAGTGGGTCTCCTTAAGACAGCATACCCTTGGGTCTTGCTTTTTTATTCAGCTTGCCACTCTGTGCCTTTAAATGGGGCATTTAGCCCGTTTATGTTCAATGTTAATATTTATGTGTGGATTTAATCCTGTCATTGTGTTGTTAGCTGGTTATGTTGGCTTTTTGTGTGGTTGCTTTATAGTGTCATTGGTCTGTGTACTTAATTGTGTTTTTATGTTGGCTAGTAATCGTCTTTCCATATTTATTGTTCTTTTCAAGATCTCTTGTAAGGTGATTCTGGTGGTAACAAACTCCCTCAGCTTTTGCTTATCTGAAAAGAATCTTATTTCTCTTTAGCTTAGAAATCTTACTTTGGCTCAGTATGAAATTCTTGGTTGGAGTTTTTTTATCTTTACATATGTTGAATAAAGACCCCCAATGTCTTCTGGCTTGTAGTGTTTCTTCTGAGAGGTCTGCTGTTAGCCTGATGAGGTTCTCTTTGTAGGAGACATGCCCTTTCTTTCTAGCTGCCTTTAACATTCTTTGTTTCATTTCAACCTTGGAAAATCTGATGATTATATGTCTTGGGGATGATCTTCTTGTGTAGAATCTTGCAGGGGTTTTCTGTATTTTCTGAATTTCACTGTTGGCCTCTTTAGTGAGGCTGGGGAAGTTTTCAAAGTTGTTTGCTTTTCCCCCCTCCCTTTTAGGGGTGCCAGTGATTCATAGATTTGGCCTCTTTACATAATCGCATATTTCTTGGAAGGTTTATTCATTTATTTTCATTCTTTTTTATTTATTTTTGTTTGACTGTCTTCTTATTTCAGAAAGCTGGTCTTCAAGTTCTGAGATTCCTTTTTCAGCTTTTTCTATTCTAATGTTAATATTTGCGATTGCACTGTGAAAATCTTGTACCGTGTTTTTCACTGTATCAGTTCAGTTGGGTTCTTTTTTATACTGGCTATTTTGTCTGTCAGCTCCTTTATCATTTTATTACGATTTTTATTTTTCTTGGATTGGGTTTGGCTGTCTTCCTTAATCTTGTTGATCTTTGTTCCTATCCACATTCTGAATTGTATTTCTGTCACTTCTGCCAACTCAGCCTGGTTAAAAACCCTTGTTGGAGAAGGAGTGCAGTCATTTAGAGGACATAAGACATTTTGGCCATTTGAGTTGCTAAGTCTTCTTGTGCTGGTTCTTTCTCTTCTCTTCATTTGCATGTTCCTTTGATTGCTGGGCTGCCTCTGATTGAAGTGGCAAGCTGGAGGCAGAATGGTTGTGCTGGAGTCTCAGGTCAGGCAGCCCTGCCCAGTGAGGAGAAGTGAGGATGGGACCTGTGTAGAACAGTCTGGCCACTTCTCTGTGAGGTGGGTGCTCTGTGATGAGGATCTCAACCAGCCTCTGGTCCTCATGGACACTTCAGAGCCTAGAGATAGTAATGAGACAACAAAGATGACAAACTGCACCTCCCATTGGGAGCTCTGTCTCAGGGAGTTACAGAGGAACTACTGGCTTGATAGCCCCAGCAGGGGGTGGCTGAAGACCCAGGCTGGGAGGACCTGCCAACAAGGGGATACAGGATCAGGACCTACGTAACAGTCTGGCCATTTTTCTGTAGGGCTGCTGAAGTATGCTGGGGATCCACACCAGTCCCTAGTCACCTCAAATTTTCCAGGCCCTGAAGGTAACAACAGTGAAGGCTACAAAACAGCAAAGATGGGGACCTGCCTTCCCTCTGGGAACTCTTTCTCAGGAGATATGAACCTGTTACTGGCCTGAACACACTAGCAGGATGTGGCTGGAGACCCCTGTTGGAAGATCTTGCCCACTGAGGATGAATGGGATCAGGGACCCATGTAAAACAGCAGTCTGACTGCTTTTATGTAGGGCAGCTGTGCTTTCCTGGGGGTCTGCTCCAGCCCCTGGTTGCCTTGGACTCTCTAAAGCCTGAAGGTAACAACAGCTAATGTGGCTAGATAACAAAGATGGCAGCTCACACCTCCCTCTGGGAGCTCTGTCCCAGGAAGGTTTGAAACTGCTGCTGGCCAGAAAACACTGGTGGGGGTGACTGGACACCCCAGTTGGGTGGTTCCACCCAGTGAGGAAGAATGGCATTGGGGACCCATGTAAAAAAGCTGTCTGGTCACTTTTTTTGCGGAGCAGTTTGTGCTAGGGGTCCACTCCAGCCCCCAGTCGATTTGTACTCTCCAAATCCCAAAGGCAACAATGCCAAAGGCTGAGAGACAGCAAAGATGGTAGCCTGGCCCTCCCTCTGGGAGCTCCATCCCAGGGAGGTTTGAAACTGATGCAGATGGAAAACACTGGCAAGGATGATTGTAGACCTCAGTTGGGAGATTTCTGCCAGGGAAGAGAAACGAGACCCAAGACCCATGTGAGAAAGCAGTCTGGCCACTTCTTTGTAGAGCTGCTGCTTTGTGCTGGAGAACTGCCCCAGGACCTAGTTACCTTGGACTCCCTAGAGCCTGCAGGCAACAACAGCTAAGGCTGTGAAACAGCAAAGATGGTGCCCAGTTCCAGGGAGTCTCAGAACCACTACCAGCTGGAAAACACCAGTGAGGGTGGTTGGTAACCCTGGTCAGGAAGTCCTACCTAGTGAGGAGAAGCAGGGTCAGGGACCTGCGTAAAAATAGCAGTCTAGCTGCTTTCTGTAGGGTGGCTGGACTGAAGGAAATAATAGCTAAGGCTGCAAAACAGCAAAGATGGCAGCCCACTCCTACCTCTTGGAGCTTCATCTCAGGGAGGTGTAACACTGGCTGGCTGGAGTTCCCAGTCAGCAAGTCTTAACCTATGAGGTGCCGTAGAAGCAGAGCCTGCAGACCACAGCTCCTCAGCTCCCTGGATTCAACCCCTTTCCAAGGGGTTTGTATGGGAGTCTGACCTCTTGCTTTGCTTGAGTTGCAGCCACTTTTGCTGGGAATCCCTGGTGTGTAAAGCTCCCTGGGCTCTGCATGTACTTGAGTGACTGCTCTGCCAAGACTCCACATAGTTCTGCATGTCAGACTGCAGGCCTTGGTGGAGTGGGTTCATGAGGGTCTCTCCCGACCTAAAGGTTGCAAAGTTCCATGGGAGGAGCATGGATCCCTGGGGTCGCTCACTCACTCACCAGTTCCCTGGGCAGGGGAGGCTCCCCTGGTTCCATGTTACTCTCAAGTGGGCAGTCCTCCTGCCTTACTTTTCTTCATTTTTCCTGTATCAAGTTGTTTTCTTGATGAATCCCAATGTTTGAACCTGGATGTTTTCATCAAAGTGCTGTATTTACTCACCCCTTCTATTTCTTTCCATGAGAGCGGCACACACTAGCTGCTTCTAGTTGGCCATCTTGGCCAGCCTCTGGCATATTTTTCATACATTTACTTTCAACCTGTCATTATTTTTTTTTCAAGACATGGTCTCACTCTGTTGGAGTGCAGTCTCATGATCATAGCCTCACTTCAGGCTAAAACTCCTGAGTTCAAACAATCCTCCTGCCTCAGTTTCTCAAGTAGCTAGAACTACACGTGTGTGCAACCACACATAGCTAATATTTTTATATTTTATTTCTATTTTATTTTTTGTAGAGGTGGGGTCTTGCTATATTGCCCAGGCTGGACTCGAACTTCTTGCCTCAAGCAATCCTCCCACCTTGGCCTCCCAAAATGTGGGAATTACAGGTGTGAGTCACTGTGCCCGGCCTTAACCTCTGGATTTATACATAGAATGTATTTCTTATAAATAACATAGAATTGTTTCTGTTTTTAAATATAATATTATGATCTCTGACCTTTAAATGTTTAGTTCATTAACATTCAGTGTAATTTTTGACATAGTTTGTTTTAAATTTCCTCTCTGTATTTGTTGTTTACTTATTCCATTTGTTATTTGTTTCTCTTTCCTGCCTTCTTCAAAGTAAATCACAGATATTTGAATTCCATTTTAATTCCTATTTTTAATATTTATATATATGCCTTTATGTTGTATTTTAGGCGTTTATCTAGAGAAGTACTCTCTAAGTGAGATTTCTGCTGTGATGGAAATATTCTATATCTGTTCAGTCCAATATAATAGCCCCTTTTGTTCTTTAAATGTAACTAGTGTTACTGAGGAACTGAATTTTTAATTTTTGTCTAATTTTAATTAATTTTTATCTAAATTTAAATGCAAACATATAGCAAGTATCCATCTATCGACAGTACAAATTTTGATATTACAATATAAATCTTAGATTCATTACTGCTTACCTTTAAATAATACTGTGCTACTTCACAGGCAGTACATATAAATGGTTTATACACATTAAATATATATTAACATGTATATTTAATTAATGAATTTGATTTTTAGAGCCGTTTTAGATTCACAGAAGAATTAAGTGGAAAGTACAGAGTTTCCATATAATTCCTCTCCCCATCCAACCTTCCCAGCACACAGCCTGCCCACTATTGACATCCCACACCACAGTGGTCGGTGGTACATTTATTATAATTGAGGAACCTACATTGACACGTCATTACCACCCAGAGTCCATAGTTTATATTATAGTTGATTCTTGGTGTTGTGCATTCTGAGGGTTTTGAAAAGTATATAATGACCTGTATCCACCATTTTACTATGTTATACAAAACCATTTAACTGCCCTTAAAATCTGCTGGTCTTTGCCTATTCATCTGTTCCTCTCCACAGCTCCTCACAATCACTGATTTTTTGACTGTCTCAATAGTTTTACCTTTTTCGGGATGTTATATAGTTGGAATTATTCAGTATGTACCCTTTTCAGATTGGCTTCTTTTACTTTACATTTTCATAGAGATGTGGTCTCATTATGTTGCCCAGGTTGGTCTTGAGCTCCTAACCTCAAGCAATTCTCTTGTTTTGATCTTCCAGTTAGGATTATAGACATGAGCCACCACACCCAGCCTCAACCTCTGCCTTTATTCGTAACATTTACTTCTCATAAATGACATAGAGTTTTTTCTCTTTTTTTACATAATCTTTTGGTTTCTGACCTTTACATGAAGTGTTTAGTTTATTAACATTTAATAGAATTATTGACATAGTCTGATTTGAATCTCCTGTTTTTATATTTGCTTTCTACTTATCCCATTTGTTATGTTTCTCTGTTTGCATTTATGGTTCATCCATGTCCTTTTATGGCTTGATAGCCCATTTCTCTTTAATGCTAAATAATATTACGTTGTCTGGATGTACAACAGTTTAATTATCAATTAACCTACTGAAGGATATCTTGGTAGCTTACAGGTTTTGGCAGTTATGAATAAGCTGCTATGCACATCTGTGTGTAGGTTTTTGTGTTGACATTAGTGTTTTAATTGCTTTGGGTAAATAAAAAGGAGCACAATGGCTGAATCCCTTGGCAAGAGCATTTTTATATTTCTACGAATCTGCCAAACTATCTTCCAAAGTTGCTGTACCATTTTATTCTCATCAGCAATGAAGGAGAGCTTCTGTTGCTCCACACGCTCACCAGCATTTGAAGTTGTCAGTGTTCTTGGTTTTGACCATTCGAATAGAGATTTAGTGGTAACTCATTGTTTAAATTTGCAATTCCCTAGTGGCATCTGATGTTAAACTTATTTTCATATGTTTACTTTCTATTTGTGTATTCTTTTTGGGGAGGTGACTATTAAGGTACTTGTCTCATTTTTTAAATTGGATGCTTCCTTTTAATATAGTTAAGTTTTAAGAATTCTTTATGCATTTTGCATAACAATCCATTATTACATGAATCTTTGGCAAATATTTTCTCCCAGTTTGTGGATGTCTTGTCACTTTGTTGACATTTTCTTTTCCAGAGCAGAAGTTTTTAATTTTAATGAACTCCAACTTATCAATTATTTCTTTTGAGGATTATGCGTTTGGTGTTATACATTAAAAGCCATCCAAAACCCAAGGTTACCTCGATTTTCTCTAATTTTTTTTCTAAAAGTTTTACAGTTTTTGTTTTACATTTAGGCCTGTGATCCATTTTGAGTTAATTTTTGTGAAGAGTGTACATTGTGTGTCAAGATTTTTTGTTTTTGACTGTAGATGTCCAGTTGTTCCAGTACCATGTTGAAAAGACTCTTTGTTTCATTCAGCTTTCACTCCTTTATCAAAGATCAGTTGACTGTATTTATGTGGGTCTATTTCTAGGCTCTTTATTCAGTTCTGTTGATCTATTTGTCTATTCTTTTAGTAATACAACATTGTCTTGTTTATGCTAGCTTTATGGTAAGTCTTGAAGTCAGGTAGTTTTAGTCCTCCAACTTTATTTTTCTCTTTTAATATTGACTTGGCTTTCTGGGATCTTTTGTCTCCCATATAAACTTTAAAATAAGTTTGTAAATAGCCACAAAATAACTTGCTAGGATTTCAGCTGGGATTGTGTTGAATCTATGGAAGAAGTTAAGAAAAACAGATATCTTGACAATAGTGAGTATTCCTATCCATGAACATAGAATACAACTCCATTTATTCGTGTAGTTTTATTTTTATATCATTCATAAAAGTTTTTTAGCTTTCTTTATTTAGACCTTGTACATATTTTATTAGATTAATGCCCAAGTATTTAATTTTTAGGGTGCTAATGTAAATAGTAATGAGTTTTTAATTTCAAATTCCACATGAACTTTGTTGGTATACAGGAAAGAGATTGACTTTTGAACATTAACATTCTATCCTGCCACTGTACTATAATCATGTATTAGTTTGTGGAGGTTTTTTGTTGTTGTTATTGTTGACTCTCTTGATTTTCTACATAGAAAATCATGTCATCTCAGGACAAAAATAGTTTTATTTATTCCTTTCCAATCTATAGATATTTTATTTCTTTTTTTTTTTTTGTCTCATTGTATTAGCTAGGACTTCCAGTACAGTATTGAACAGTTGTGAAAGGGACATCTTTGCCTTGTTCCTGATGTTGATGAGGAAGCTTATAGTTTATTACAATTAAGTATGATATTAGTGGTAGAATTTTTGTGGAAAGTATAATTTTCTCCTCTTCCTGTGCTTTGTGCACCTTATTTCTCATACCTTTATTCTACATATGCTAAGAGCCTCTTAATACATTCAGTGTGTATATACATATATATCTTCTGTAGTCTTTTAAAAGTATAGAAATGTACATATAAATATAAATATAGATTGGAGATCTTTTGTATTTACCCATTTTCATGTCTTTCCTTTATTTATGCAGACCTGGAATTTCATTTGGTATAATTTCTTTTTGCCTTAAGAGTTTATTTTACCATGTCTTGTAGTGCAAAGCCACGAGAAGCAAATTCCCTCAGTTTATATCATCTGAAAATTACCTTATTTACCTTCCTTTTTAAAGGCAACTGATAGAGAGATAAATAGATAAACAGATATATAGATAGTTCATACTTAGGTTGATGTTTTTTTCTTTTAGCATTTTAAATATATTATTACTTTGTCCAATAATATGTTGTCAATTATTTTTATTTGTATTTATTTTTGCTTTTTAAATAATTTCAACTTTTATTTCATATTCAAGGGGCACATGTACAGGTTTGTTACCTGTGTATGTTGTGTGATGCTGAGGTTTGGATTATAATTGATACCTTAACTCAGGTATGGAGCATAGTACCCAATAGTTTTCAATCCTTCCCCCACTCCTTCCTTCCGCCTCTAGTAGTCCCCAGTGTCTATGGTGCCATCTTTATGTCCATAAGTACTCAATGTATAACATTTCTTTATCACATTCACTGTAGATGGACAGCTAGGTTTATTTTGTCTTTGCTATTATGAATAGTGCTATGATGAACACTAGTGCATGTGTCTTTTTGGCAGAATGATTTATTTTCTTTTGAATATATGTACCCAGTAAAACAATTGTTGGGTCTAATGGTAGTTCCATTTTAAGGTCTTTGAGAAATCTTCAACCTGCTTTCCACAGTGGCTGAACTACCTTACATTCCCACCAACAGTGTCTAAGTTTTCCCTTTTCTCTGCAGGCTCACCAGCATCTATTGTTTTTTGACTTTTTAATAATAGCCATTCTGACTGGTGTGCATATTGTTGGTCCATGGCATATAATGTGTCTAGTTTTAATGGCTACTTTTAAGTCACATTCAATGTCTTTAGTTTCTAGCAATTTGACTATAAAGTGCCCAGGAGTGTTGTGCTTTGTAGTATCTGTATAGGATTCACAGAGTGTATTAATCTGTTTTCATGCTGCTAATTAAGACATACCAAGCCGGGTGTGGTGGCTTACACCTGTAATCCCAGCACTTTGAGAGGCTGAGACAGGCAGATCATGAGGTCAGGAGTTCGAGACCAGCCTGGCCAACATGGTGAAACCCCGTCTCTACTGAAAATACAAGAATTAGCTGGGTGTGGTGGTAAGTGCCTGTAGTCTCAGCTACTCAGGAGGCTGAGGCAGGATAATCACTTGAAACTGGAAAGAGGTTGCAGTGAGCTGAGATTATACCATTGCACTCCAGCCTGGGCAACAAGAGCAAAAATCCATCTAAAGACATACCCAATACTGGGTTATTTATAAAGAAAAAGAGTTTTCGTGGATTCACAGTTCCACATGGCTGGGGAGGCCTCACAATCATGGTAGAAGGAAAAAGGCACATCTTACATGGTGGCAGGCAAGAGAGAATGAGAAAACCAAGCAAAAAGGAAAACCCCTTATAAAATCATTAGATTTTGAGTGACTTATTTACTACCATGATAACATTATGGGGAAACTGCCCCCATGATTCAATTATCTCCCACCAGGTCCCACCCACAACACATGGGAATTATAGGAGCTACAATTCAAGATGAGATTTGGGTGGAGACACAGCCAAACCATATCGTTCTACCCCGGCCCCTCCTAAATCTCATGTTCTCACATTTCAAAACCAATCATACCTTCCCAACAGTCCCCCAAAGTCTTAACTGATTTCAGCATTAACTCAAAAGTCCATAGTCCAAAGTCTCATCTGAGACAAGGAAAGTCCCTTCTACCTATGAGCCTGTAAAATCCAAAGCAAGTTAGTTACTTCTTAGATACAATGAGGGTACAGGCATTGGATAAATACACCCATTCCAAATGGGACAAATTGGTCAAAAAGAAGGCGCTAAAGGCCCCATGCAAGTTCAAAATCCAGGAGGGCAGTGAAATCTTAAAGCTCTAATATGATCTCCGTTGACTCTATGTCTCACATCCAGGTCACATTGATGTGAGAAGTGAGTTCCCATATTCTTGGACAACTCTGCCCCTATAGCTTTGCAGGGTACAACCTCCCTCCTGGCTGCTTACATCAGCTGGCATTGAGTGTCTGCAGCTTTTCCAGGCACACGGTGCAAGCTGTCAGTGGATCTGCCATTCTGGTGTCTGAAGGATGGTGGCTCTTTTCTCACAGCTTCACTAGGCAGTGCCCTAGTGGGGACTCTCTGTGGGGGCTTCAACCGCACATTTTCCTTCCATGCTGCCCTAGCAGAGGTTCTCCGTGAGGGCCCCACCCCTGGAGCAAACTTCTGCCTGGACATCTAGGCATTTCTGTACATCTTCTGAAATCTAGGTGTAGGTTCCCAAACCTCAATTCTTGACTTCTGTGCACATGCAGGCTCAATACCATGTGAAACCTTGCAAAGCTGGGGACTTGCACCCAGGCCACAGGCTGGGCTGTATCTTGGCCCCTTTTGGCCATGGCTAGAGCAGCTGGGATGCAGGGCCCCAAGTCCCTAGGCTGCACACAGCAGGGGGCCCTTGGGCCCAGCCCAGGAATTCATTTATTCCTCCTAGGCCTCCAGACCTGTGATGGGATTGCCACAAAGGTCTCTGACATCCCCAGGAGACACTTTCCCCATTGTCTTGGCAATTAACATGTGGCTGCTTGTTACTTATGCAAATTTCTGCACCTAGCTTGAGTTTCTCCTCAGAAAATAGGTTTTTCTTTTCTATCACATTGTCAGGCTGCAAATTTTCCAAATTTCTATGCTCTGTTTTCCTTTTAAAACTGAATATTTTTGGCAGCACCAAAGTCACATTTTGAATGCTTTGCTACTTAGAAATTTTTTCCTACAGATATGCTAAATCATCTCCCTCAAGTACAAGGATCCATAAATCTCTAGGGGAGGGACAAAATGTTGCCAGTCACTTTGCTAAAACATATCAAGAGTTATGTTTACTCCAGTTCCCAACAAGTTTCTTATCTCCATCTGAGACCACCTTAGCCTGAATTTCATTGTCCATATCATTATCAGCATTATGGAAAAAGCCATTTAACAAGTCTTTAGGAAGTTCCAAACTTTCCCACATTTTCCTATCTTCTTCTGAGCCCGCCAAACTGTTCCAACCTCTGCCCGTTACCCAGTTCAAAAGTTGCTTCCACATTTTTGGGAAGCACCCTATGCTACTGTTATCAATTTACTGTATTAGTCTTTTTTCATGCTGCTGATAAAGACATACTGAAAACTGGGTAATTCATAAAGAAAAAGAGATTTAATGGACTCACAGTCCCACGTGGCTGGGGAAGCCTCACAGTCATGGCAAAAGGCATGTCTTACATGTCAGCAGGCAAGAGAGAATGAGAGAATCAAGCAAATAGGGAAGCGCCTTATAAAATCATCAGATCTCATAAGACTTATTTACTACCATGAGAACAGTATGGAGAAAACCACCCCCATGATTTAATTGTCTCCCATTGGGTCCCTCCCACAACACATGGGAATTATGGGAGCTACAATTCAAGATGAGATTTGGGTGGGGACACAGCCAACCCATATCACAGAGTGTCTTGGATATGTGTGTTAATGTCTTTTAATCCTTTTGAATCATTCCATGCAAATTTATTTAGATTCTTTTTTCAAAATCATATTCTTTCTTCTCTTTCTACACTCATGGTAGGTTTGATATTGTCCCACAGATCTCAAGCACTTTTGTCTATTTTTTTCTCTTTGTACTTCAAAATGAATGCCTTCTATTGGCCTGTCTTTGAGAATAACTTTATATTCTTCTCTTCTTCCAGTCTGCTGTTAAGTTAATCTAATAAGCTTCATTTTGATAGTGTACTGTTTCCTAGAATTTTCATCAGATATTTGTATTTAATATAGTATTATTGTCTCTGGAAAACTTTCTCCATCTCCTCACTCTTTTTGGCTATTTTTTATACTAGATCTTTTAGATGTTTAATTATAAATTTTTTAAGAATGTGTCGGACAATTCTAACATCTGGGCCATCTTTGCCTCTACTTTTCTTTGTATATTCTCTCTTGGCCATGAGTTTTATTTACTTTCTTTTTTGAATGTCATGTAAGTTTTTATGGTACTAGAGATATTTTACATTCAAAAAACAGTAGAAATGAAAGTAATCATATTTATTTCCAGAAAATAGCTAGAGTTAAGCACCAAATAAACCTTATATGTGGTTGATATGTGTTAGGGCTATGTTGCAACTTTAATCTGACCATAATCTTTCAATGTTTTGAGAGTGGAGTTAGAATTTACCTCTGGTGGGCTTGGGGTCTAAACACTACTGAGATGCATATGTCTCTATGTTTTTCTGCCCAAATGTTGGCTTTTGAAAACATGGAGCTCTCTCTCTCTGCTTTTGCAGCCTGGCTGCCAGCTCTATGGGCTGCTGGGGAGTTCTCTTTGCTTTCCTTCAGTCCTCTCTGAGGCTTTCTATGCCAGGAAGGCCTCCTTCCTCCCAAAATGTTTCAGATAAGTCTCTCTTAGAACTCTTATCTGCCCCCAGCCCTTGGAAGATAAATCCTGCATTGAAATTGATCCCTCCTAGCTCTTCTCTCTTGCCTTCAAGCCTTTGGAAAACTGCCCTGAACACTTGGTAAAGACTCAGGCAATAGAGTTGGCAAGTGAATGCAGATTTGCTCTGCAGTTAAGGGGCTCAGAATTCCAGTTTTTCTTAGCAGTCCACACATAGGCTTTAAAATTTTATTAAAGATTTGGTTGATTTTTCCTTTTGTCTGTCCATAAGGGAATTTTTCTTTTTCTGCCAAGCAGCCAGGGAGGAGAGCAGCTTTGTATGTCTTCTCTCCCAAAAGTGTTCATCACTGAAGTTTATTTAAAGTTTCTTTGCATTGTCGCTTTTTTGATGGGTTCAGAAAATCTGATTTTGTATCTCACTGAATCTGTTTTGTTTGTTATGATGAGAGTTGCACTTTCTTGTAACTTTCTATTTCATAATTGGAAGGGAAACTATCACTAAATACACATTTGTTGACAAAATTGAAAGAAGCAGGGGGCAGTCTCTATTGTGCTATGTTTTCAAATTCTAGGTCTGTTCCTAATTTGTTCCTTGCTATATCCATGACTAGGTTTCTTTTAACATTTCTGTTTTCTGAAATATAAAAAGGGGATAATAATTATGCCTAATTTATATACATTTTGTGAGAATTAAATGAATTACTATATATAAAGCACTTAGACTAATACCTGGAGCATAGTAAGAATTGTGTAAATGTTTGTTATTTTTATTTTTTATTTCGAATAGGATTTTTCTTCAGAAAGCATGTAACGTGTTCAAAAATTTCAGCAAGGAAAAGAAACGATCAGGATTAATTACCCCCTGCTTTGTAGAGGGTAGACTTAAAAACCACTACCAATTATTAAAACAAAAAGTATTTCCATAAATAGAGTAGTGTTTAATCAACCTGAATAACACTTTCAAGTTGTTGGTGAGTGAGGTGTTTCATCACTGGAATTAGACACTTAGTTGAATGGGGGAGGAAATATGCTGTTACATAAGTTAAAATAAAAGTGACAATCAGCCCCTCTTTCTTGAAGGCCTAAATAATCATTGCTGGTCTGTATAACTCCTAGAGTTGACGGAATGCCCTACAGGACAATGCACAGCTGATACACTCACCGTTTTTATGCCATCCCTCAAGCAGCACTGGCTGACTTTGCCTGGTTATAGGCTCCTGGGATTCTCTACAAATGAAAGAAATAAGCTGCAAAAACCAGAGGAAACAACTTTTTAGCCTCCAGTTTTTTCCCCTTTTAGTCTTTCTCTTCAAAGTCTTTCCTCTCCAAAGTCTCACCCCTTATTTCTTATTACCATCATAATACCTATCAAATATCCTCTCATTTTTTCTCTTTTTCTCATGCACTTAAAGTGAAAATAATAATAGCTGATGTAGTATCACTTATGTATTAGAGAGATTAATGCATGACATTCTTTGAAAAATGTATTTCTTAGTAATCTAGGACTTCAAAACTGTAAAAAAAAAAGGTATTGAAAAAGATCTTATCAATCAAAACAAACAAACAAACAAACAAACCCAGAATTATTTAAGTTGGGTCTAGCCAGTCAAATTTGTGATCTGACAAAACTGTGGCTCCAGACCACAGATTCTTGTATCCCTGGCATTCATAGCTCTGTCTTCTCAGTCTTCTCATGGTCTCCTAGGTTTCTTCAGTTATAAAACATATGGCAAAAAAACAAGGTTTGTGTGTTTAATAACATTGGGAGTATTGAACTATTCCATTTTTCTCTCAGCTTCATTCTTCCCTGATACCTTCACACAACTCTCCTCTGTCTCTCTGTCTCTCTCTCTTCCTGTATCTCTCTCTCACACACACACACAGACACGCACAGAGAGACAGAGAGAAAGAGAAAGCTGAAAATAATGCAATACAGTACATGTATTCTGATGCACTTTCAGGTTCTGTGGTTGCTGGTTCAAGGAGGTATTTTTAGATAAGGGGCTCTTCCAGTATAAACAACCACATGTATGTAAGTCTGGCTCTATTTCTAATGAATTTTCCAAGAAATAAGGGCTTTTGGGATGCAGTATGTATATTTTCTAAATGAAAAGTTGAAAGTGGGCAACCTGCACTCCCTCCCATCTGTCCCTGTGCACTAGGCTAGGCGAACGACCACCATCGGTCATACAATCTGCTCCACCCACTCCACTAATGGATTGTTTCCTCTTTGCCTTATTTTCAAGGTTGATGGTCTCCGATCCAGACAGGCAGGCAGGCAGCTGCAGAGGTTCAGAGCACAGCTCTTGAATCCTGTAGATAATTGCCAAAGGCAGCTGAGTTCAGGAGCCCCACCTGTTAAAGAGCTGCCAATTATTTATATGCTTATAAATCACCTTTTAAACACTAACAAGCACTAATAAGCCTTGGCTGCCAGTTACCATGGTAACTAGCCATGTCCCAAAGGGGAAAGAGACTACTGACATATGGACTCTGGGCCAATGGTCCAGTATCTCCTGGGACTGATGTTTTTACTCCTGCACATGAAACTGTTCTGTCCAAGTACAACCTAAAATCACATGAAAAGGAAACCATAGGACATAATGAAATGCTGCCTTTTCTCCTGCAGCCCACAGTGTCTAAAGGGAATAGAATTGTGTCCAACTTCCCATGAGCAATGGGAACAGGCTGCCCTAACTTGTTAAGTGGCAGTTCCTATGTACAGCCACACAGCTGGGTCTACTACCCAGGCCACCTGCTGTCAGATATTTTATTCCTGAAAGCTTCCTGGGCTGCTGGGCTCCACTGCTCTAAAGAGGTTTTCCTAATACATTCAGTTTGCTGTTGCAAATAGATAAGATGATAAGCTACTTGTGGTTTGCTCAGTAATATTTAGTGAGATGCAAGGAATGGTTTTAGATGAAAAAACATATTTCTGCTCCCAGCAAACTGCAGGCATTTCTTCCTTTTAAAAGCACAGTAAGAAAGCAACCACCAGTGACCCAAAGCTCTTATTATATAATAGAGAAAGAAAACTACCTTCTGCCTTCAACCAGTTTTCCAAAGTAGTTATAAAGAAGCTCACCACAAGTAGTATCTGGTACGAGATGGCAGATACCAAAGAAGCTCATGGATACAGAGATAAGTGAAGAGTGATCTACCCAAGCAACAGAGGAATGTGATTGTAATTGCTTTGCCATGACTCACCCAGAAATGGCTTTTGCCATGCCTTCTAAAAGATACTAGTTTTCAATAGAAAATTGAATTGCTGATACCACAAAGATCTTCCTTTCCCTTCAAAGGGTATTCAAATTGATACCTTTAATCTCCCAAGCTGTCAACTGTGGGGCAAACAACATTAGCTTAAGACCAAGAGTAGCTAATTCAGGTTTTATTAGTATTCTTACTATTTATGTACTTTGAGCTGGAGAATAGAGGAAATGAATGAGCCTCTTTGCAAATATTTAAGTTTTGATGAAAACTGTGCTAGTGGCTGGAGTATATTGTTCCCTCTACCTTGGGCTGTTTCCTGATCTCTGCATTCATTACATTATGGAAGGAGAGGGTGTTCAGAGGCTGCATGAGATTTTGCATAATATATAACTGGATATATGTACATGTTTCCTTAGAGTTATACATATTCTAGTGCTGGAGAATGTGTCCTTTCCTTGGCATTGTTCTTTTCTATGGAAAGTGTCTACTTCATGTTTGGTTTCTATCAGTCCTTCCAATCTCTTATGCTTGTTAGTCTAAATATTCAGATAGGGATTTAGAGATCAGGTTGGGGTCTTGGGTAGCATATCACACAGATTGGTCCCAAAAATGAGATATTCTGGCATGAGCAGAGTTGACCATGTGAATAAAAATCTAGTGGAAAAGAAGCTATAGGACTGATGAGAGGTCAAGAGAGAATCATTTGTGCTCAAAACATTGTCGTAATTTAATGGTTGCAAAGAATGTCTAGGTATTGACATTGATAATGAAAGGATAATCAACCATGTGAATTGTGGAGAAAGGTTTATGGGAGAACTTGTGGTCCTCTGGTATTGCTCCAGCAGGTTGGCGGTGAGGTTGGCAAGGTGAATGAGTAATTTGTAAGTGTGTGCTTGATTGATTTAATAAGGAATCAAGTCATCTGTAATGTCGAGGGAAAGCAGACAGACTTATTTCCTATGCAGGTGAAAATTTAACTGCCTCCACCCCACCCCACTCTAAATGAAACCTTGTCTTCATTTAGAGTGTTTAAGTGGAAAGAGCAGAAACTGGAAACAGGACGCCAAAACTGCTTGTGATTCTAAATATGTGTGTACCATTGGGCAAGTCATTTCTCATTTTAAGGCCGTAGTTATCATATTCCCCCTCTATGTACTTTATAAGGATGTATCTGTTTATAACTATATAATTAATGTGTAAAATCTATAAAAGGTGAATGTTTCTAAATATTGTCAGTGTAAAAGATGATAATATTAGTAATGCTAATAATGACTCCTCCTGTCTTTTGAGAGTGAACTAATACTCTCAGAATTGATTAAGAATGGATATTGAATAAAATACATACATAAACTAAAAGAAGACTGCTCTAGACACTACTGTAAAATACTGAAAGAAAGAACTATGGGAAACATTTAAAAAGGGAAAAACGTAGATACCAACGGGATGGAAAGAGGCATGAGTAGAGGGGGGTGTAGAGGGGCAGGAAGGATGCTTGCTGACAACTCTGGAGACAGCTCCTGGCTCTGTCACTCACTGAGTGGCCTAAAACAAGCTGCTGAATCTCTCTCCAACTGGAAGTTCTCATTCTCTAACAAAAAGGTCTTTTATCAAATGAAATTGAAAATGGAACCTGGGTGTATGAAAATCGCTAAAAATCTTGTTTCTTTTGTTGAAAACTTTCTCAGCATTTTCTTTACTTCCACTTCACATTGTGGTCTTGGGACACATTATTTAAAAATCCAAGAATTTGGAAACTCATAGCTTGAAAACCAGGGAACTGGATGGCATCTAGTATTCTAACTGTACCATTCTTGCTTCTGAGATTCAAACACTCCTAGTGAAATCTGAATTCCTTCGAGAAGGAAATTAAAATAGAAATTAAAGGATGACTCAGGTGGAAAAAGTAACTTATTGTTGACTGACCTAGTCCAAAAAACAAACATCTAGAAACGATAGTCACCATAAAAGAGAGGAGAGTCCATGGGCAAGCAACATCCCTCAAATCAATACTATTCTAAGAACATTTGTATAAACAGAGTAGGAAGATGAGCCATTAAAGAGTCTATGAAAATAACTTGTATTGGCAGCCTCAGCTCTCCATATTCATTGACATCTAATGCAGGCTGATAAAATTGGCAACTCAGATGGGCTAAACACCCCAATATACCCGAGGAGAGGGTCCATAGGGATGTAATCTTAGCCAGTTCTCGTTCACACAGCCTACTTTGTTATATTCCTTCCCTTTTTGCCCAATAATTCAGGGAGATTTCTAAAGAGAAATAGCATATGCATTGGCCCACTCCTGAAAAGAGGCAGCTGAACAGATTTCTGACAAGGTTCATTCAATCTTTTGCAAACAAACAGAAAGGAGGGTTTTTGGGGGACAAGATCCACCTGCCTTTCTAATGAAGTCATCAGTTTCTACCAAAGTTTTATGCAAAATGCCACATACACACACACAATTCTTTTACAAGAAAGCTCATACAACTCTTTCCTGAGTTTTAGAATAAGATTACTATTGTTTGGGGTTTTAAAGCTTTGGGGAAATTCTTTATATTTTCACCTTTTCTTTGAGCCTGAAATTTCAGTTTCCAAGTTTGAGTTCTCCCAGTGGTCTGTACATGCACTGCCAGATGGGCTATACAGTTGAGAGAGGAAATGGAGAAATGCAGCTTTGGGTGGGAAAACACATTTCTCTGATAGTCTTCTGACAGCTCTCATCTGTATATTGTTGATGCAGTAACAAGCTCGTGAAGCTTGATGTTGAAATATTTTTTTATCTCAAAAGGAATTTTAAATATTCTGAATTTTTAGAAGTCTATTAATATAAATGTTTCAATTTTCTATAACACCCACTTTTGTTGGTTTTCAGATCAGATGCTACTCACTAAGGATTGTAAATGAGACATTTGGCTGAAATCTCACTTGGCATGCCTGATGATCTTGGAAAGTCAGCTTATTTTATGGTTAATATCTGAAGGGGCAAAGGATGAGTAAGAGGAAGTGATGTTCTAATATTTTTAGCTCCTTCTTATCCAAGCAATTGAAGACCTCACATCTAACCATTTCTCTTTCATTTTTTTCTGTCTTTCTATCCTTTCATTGTTGTTCTTCTATTGTGCATCCTTACGTGTGTGTGTGTGTGTGTGTGTGTGTGTTGTGTGGAGAGATGGAGAGATTAAGAAGAAAGGAGTAAGGATTAGGCTTTGAGGGTTTTTTTTTGCATGTTTGTTTTGTTTTGTTTTTGAGACAGAGTCTCACTCTGTCACCCAGGCTGAGTGCAGTGGTTCACTGCAATGTTGAACTCCCAGGCTCAAGCGATCCTCCTACCTCAGCCTCCTAAGTAGCTGGGGCTACAGTTGTACACCACCATGCCTGGCTAATTTAAAAAAAAAAAAGTAGAGACAAGGATCTTGCTATGCTGCCCAGGATGGTCTTGAACTCATGGGCTCAAGTGATCTTCCTGTCTTGGCCTCCCAAAGCGCTTGGATTATAGGCATGAGCCACCACACCCGGCTAGCTTAGAGTTTTAAGGAGAAAAGAGAAGAAATAATTTTAATTTTATTTTTCATTATGTCAAGTCCTTTTCTATGTCCCAGACTGAGCCCCACCTAAAATGAGTATTTAATTTGGATACTTGATACTATACCTCATTAATTCAGAAAGAAAATGATTAAGGAGTGTGTGTGTGTGTGTGTGTAGTGTGTGGGATAGGTCTGTGTGCAGCTGCAAAGAAAATGTGTCCCATATAATTATACATGTGTCTCCACAACTATTTTGCTGCTAGTAAAGTTCAGTGCAAGCCCTGTGTTTTGACTCTTGTGTATCTCTCTAAACGATTTCTGCTACTGATAGCCTTACTCTAGACATACTTAAAAGCTTGCATTACCAAATGAGTAGTTTGCCTTCTCACTCCTCTTTCTTCTCAATTTATAAGAAATATATTTTGCTTCATCATCACTTTTACAACGAAGATTTACTTGAAATTATTTGCCCCATTCAGAAACTTTGAGAATACTTAATCAGTTTCACCTTTGTGCCTTCATTCTTCCTTTTGCAAATATCTCAAATTTTTTGCAGCATCTCAAATTTCTAGGGTGCTAATGTGTTAGTTGGCATGATATTTCCTGTTCTGTGAAAGCATAAACTGTGAAAGTAGGAGTATACCTGATTCCTTCTCATATTCCCATCATCTAACCAAGTATCTGGACCTGGAAGTTTTATACATCTTTAATATATAAATAATATATTTATTATTATAGTTATATTCCAATATCACTACACATACAGTATTGTGACAAATCTCAATTTTATATAAGGCTCAGAGCATCTAGTTACTTGATAATTATTTGGGTTCTGCCTCTGATATGCTGGATTTTAGGACTGGCTGGCTTTTGAGGGCACTGCTGGGAGGATATAGCAGGGAGGGGAGAGGACCTTCTGGGAAGCCAGAACTTGTGGCAGGGCCATGGAGTCAAGATATGAAGGACTGGCAGGAAAGACTGCTGTACATCCTGCCTTTGCTGAGCTGGTGTTAGGAATGAGGCCAACCTGAATTTCTAGAAGGGAGCTGGAAAAGGATTTCTGGAAGGGAGCTGCATGGGGATGGTTAAGGCAGTGTTAAGAAAATGAAGCTGTATTTGACATTCATGGTTTAAAGTCATTACTTTACAAAACTATTTTCCTAAGGCCTCTGGACAGATTCTAATGTGATCCAGCAAATGTCTGCTTGGCTCCAAACTAATGGGCATCTGCTAATTTTTCTAACTGCTTTAATCATTTTTGGGGCTTTGCTTTAGAACCTTTCCAAATCTCCTCCTTTTCACTAAAGTCCCAAGCCTTCAAAGTCTATGCCGATTTTAATAAAGGACTAGGAGGATTACCTTACATTCCCACATTTAGCATTCTTATTTAAGATTCCATTCTTTGTCTCACTTAAATATATCATAATGCAGAATAGATATCCTTGAATTTCCAGGAGCCGATGACTTACAAAACGAAAATTCAATCTGAGATTACACATAAGCAAAAAGCAATTTGTGCGTGTGCCTTACACACTACAGTAGGATGTTCTTGAGGACAAGGACTTTTCTTGAAAAATTTCCCCTACCACTTCGCAGTCTCTGGCTTCTGTTTTTTCCCTTTTGTCAAAGGTAAAAATTCAGGATTTGTTTATTGCTTTCATCTCGAAACCCTCCTAATCAAGAGTGCTTGGTGACTAAATACCGAATGGAAAATTAAGAACAAAAAATTCCAGAAAATGTTTTCAGTACAAATATTAGATAATTTTTAAATTTTCAATTGTTTTTTAATAATCCAATGTGGGGCATAGGGTGTAGAGTGAAGGGGAAGAAATGAAAGAAAAAGATTGTTCAAAAAAAAAAAGACAAAGGAGTGCAGAGAAGGAAAATTTTCAGAAAAGAAATTAGAGTGAATGTGAGTCAGAAGTGTAGGGAAAGGGAGAGAAAACAAAGTGGAGACAGTGACTGGGGCAAAGTCAGAAACGCACATGCTAAAAGGGGCAAAGACTATGAGTAACCACCCTAATTTCCCTAGTCATCAAAATCTGTCATAATTCAGCCCAGAGAGGCCTGGATTTGCAGCTTAGCTGAAATAACCTTCCACTATCTGTCACTGGAGAAATAGTTGAACTAGATGATTGGTCCTACTTTGTCTTGTTCTCAAAGGTCTCATTCACACATTCCAAAATTGTAGCCTTCTCTAAATAATTTATTTTTAGTCATATAGGAATAGGTGTAACAGTTCAGATATTCCCCAGTAGCAAATCTTCAGGTTACTGAATAGACCATTAACTAAAGTATAACCCATTTAAGATTAGTCCTGAAATTCCAGATCTCTGACGAGTTTAACAAACTATGTATAAATGGATATAAAATATTATCTTTACATAGAGAGAAAGGTAAAGATTTCAAAAAGTTACGAGAAGTTATAGGTACTATTTCTTTAGAATAATACTTAATGGGATGTGTAGCTACCAGTATTGCTTCTGACAAACAAGACTTGTTTCACCCCTAACATTCCAGTACCGGTATTTATGAAAGTTAGGTCCTTATACTTTCCATAAATTTCAGAAACATTAAAATGAAGTACAATATGATGTCTACAGTAAAGATATACTTCTTAGTTAAACTAAATAAAGAGTAGGATTTTGCTAAATTTGTCTAAATTAAATTGAATTATTTCTACAAACCCCTATGGAATAGTTACTGTAATCAAGCACTGTGCTAGTCCCAGTGCATTCAAAGGCAAGCAGCTTATGATTCACATTCTCTTATTTTTTGAGATGGAGTTTCACTCTTGTTGCCCAGGCTGGAGTGCAATAGCACAATCTCGGCCCACCGCAACCTCCACCTCCTGGGTTCAAGCGATTCTCTTGCCTCAGCCTCCTGAGTAGCTGGGATTACAGGCATGAGACACCACACCTGGCTAATTTTGTATTTTTAGTAGAGACAGGGTTTCTCCATATTGGTCAGGCTGATCTCAAACTCCCGACCTCATGTGATCTGCCCACCTCAGCCTCCCAAAGTGCTGGGATTACAGGCATGAGCTACCATGCCCAGCCTGATTCATATTCTTAAGGAGTTTGTAAAATAGTGAAAATGGTCCATGACCTACTCTAAAATAGTATACAGATGTGTTTTCAAAGAACTCTGATGCGTTTGACAACTCTGCTACCAAAGTGATTCAAGAGCAGACAACTCTGCTACCGTGTACTTGAAATGATTCAAGTGCTTTCTATGAGAGTAAAGCAAGGGACACTACCCAAGATGGAGCAGAAAGCAGAAAGAGATGGTATTTAAACGGGTCTTGATTAAGGAGTAAGAATTTGCTACATAAGTCGTATTCACAATAGCAAAGACATGAAATCAACCAAGATGCCCATCAGTGGCAGACTGAATAAAGAAAATGTGACACAAATACACTGTGGAATACTATGCAGCCATAAAAAAATGGAATCATGTCTTTTGCAGCAACATGGATACAGCTGGAGGCCATAATTCTAAGCAAACCAGTGCAATCCTAAGCAAACGTATAGTACATTATAATACTCTGGCTCTGTCTAGAAAACAAATACTGTACGTTCTTGCTTATAAGTGGGAGGTAAAAACTGAATACACATAGATACAAGTAAGGGAATAATAGACGGGACTGTGAGGGGGTAGGGTGGGAAGGTGGGCATGCATTGGAAGGCTACCTCTTGGGCACCTTGGTAATGGGATCATTCATACAGCAAGCCTCAGTGACACACAATTTACCCATGTAACAAACCTGCACATGTACCCCCGAACCTGAAATTTAAAAATAATAATACAATGATAATAATAATTCTTGTTTTATATATTATTATTTGTATTAGTGAACAGGTTATTCACTAACATGAACAGGCTAACCTGAATAACGTGTTCTCTAACACAAATAAAAATAATACACAAAACAAGAATTTGCTACATAAAGAAAGGTTGAAGGGAGTGGGGGAAGGAAGTAGGAGGACTCTACCCACGAAACAGACTAAGCAAAGAAATACATACACCCACACACATACACACACACCAACACAAACGCATACACATATGCACATGGTCATATATGATGTCCTCCTTTGACAGGCTGTCAGTGTATTTAAATCACAGTTCGAACTGAGAATAAGAAGAAATGCTTTTTTATCCTGGCTCTCCTACAATCTATTATGTGACCTTGAAGAAGATCTTTAAAGTCTTAGGGCCTCAGTTATTCCAATTGTAAAATGAAAGAGCTGGATCCTATGACAGCTATGGCCCCATCCAATGAAAAAATTGGAAGATACAATAAAAACTGTGAGGTTTAAAGTTTATAATTTAGGGGATATAACTATAGTTTATGAGAAGTGATCAAAACTACCCCTTTTTATTTCTTGTAAGGGAAAACATTTTAAACTTTGATCAACAGAAAAAAAATACTTGCAAATTAAATATGCCTTCACTCTGAATGTTTTTTCTGTTTTACGACACACAAATCTTTGGATATAAATTTGGTATTTTCTATATACATTAAGGACATTTTCCCTGAAATTTCAGATTAAAAAAACTGCTGAGAGTCAGGACATTGACATATAGTACATTATAATACTTTGGCTCTGCCTAGGCAAGAGGAGATGATAAAGAATCAGTGCAGTATTCAGCACCAAGTTTCAGGTGACACAATTGAATGGCTGGAAATACATTGGGGATGTACCAAATCTTCTTCTTATATCTGAATATCTGTAGGATTTTTATTTGTCAAATATGAAAACTCAAGCTCAGAACCTATGCATAATACCAAAGATAGCCCCAGATACATATCTTTCTTTCTGCAAACATCCTACAAGACTTGGAGCTCAAGGTTTCAGTCTTCAGTTCTCTGGTTCTGCATTTGCCTCATCTAGAAACAACATGAGCACAACTAAGAACCAGGCTTGGAATGTAAACTTCTATAGTAAGGCTTTAATTAAATTAAGGATTAGTTACTGAATGAATATGTTTGCATATGTATTTGTGTGTGTGTGTGTGTGTGTGTGTGTTGGGGGTGTTGATGATGTTCTATATCTTTTCAAAATTTTTAGATATTTCTTGGGATAAATGATAATTTGTTGCCTGTTTCCAGAGGTAATATATTAATATTTCATTTGTGAAATGCTTGGAAAACATCAGAATCTCGTATTGTATTTGCAAATCAGAGTAACTATTATAAAATGACATTTGGGGTAATGATTTCATTTCAGTTGTTTACAAGAAAAAAATCCCACATGTATTTAAACAATTCCCTTCATAAAAGTCCGTGATTTTCCACTTCGATGATAATAATGATGGTTTGTGATCTAAGAATTCCTCTCGGGAACATGAGTCCCACTATACATGTAGCAATAAACTATTGAATTAGTGTCAGTACTAATAAAACTTTGGATGAGACAAAAGGGCATATCTGGAGAGGAGACCACCCTCTTACACAGAATGTTCATCACCTCACTACACACTTAGGGATGCCCTAGACTCTTCCTACTCTGGCTTCCCACCAGCCTTTGGTACTGATCCAAACCACTTAGTGATGAATATAGGCAGTACCCTCCTTCTATTTAAAGGTCTTGTGTTTCTATTATTGTTTTTATGTTTATTATCTTAATACCTGACATTTAAAACATCTTTCTTCCAAAGAGCTCTCTGGAGTGCTATAAGGTGTCAAGTGAAGACAAATGAATGTGAAAGCATTTTGTGCTGTACAGATGTAAAGAGATATACTCTGGTCCTGCTGCTTTTGAGGAGCAACTTTCTTGCTTCTTAATTCTTGCTCCAACATGGCAAACCCTATTCAAGATGCAGTTCTTAGACTCTACTCTTATTTTTGTTCTCTTTGTCTCTCAAACACACACACACACACACACCCCTGCATTTCAACCCTTACCTCTCACCTTTACCCTGGTGACTTCTAAATCTGTGTTCCACTATGGGATACTTTCTTAAAGCCCAGCTCCATATTTATAACTATATTTTGTAAATTTATTCTTTAATATTTAAACTTAAATCTAACCTTCCCAACATAAATCTTATTATTTATTAATATTGAGGAAAACTGTTTTATAACTTTATTTGATATTCAAAATGCATTTTGAAATGTACAGAATACATTTTTTTAAATGGTCTGGCTCCAGTTAGAAATAGATTAGAATAAAGAAAGGTATGAGACGCCCAAGGGCAGATGATAATGATGAGCAATCAAATTCAGTGAGCATATCCCAGAATATTCTGGACTCCCTAAGAATTTGAAGATGAGATCTAGTTAATAAAAATAAATAAATTCTAGGGTTATATTAAACATAAGTTGATGACAATCAAACTTTAGTGGATAAAGTCCACTTAAGCCCAGGTATTATGTGTATCACATGTTTAGAGTGGATATTAGAGAATAATTAATGTCATTTTATTTATTAATACTAACAAATATAAGCATCAACATTGAAAGGATCATATGGCTTCTTTTTGCAATTTTTACTTTCTTAATTGTGCACATCTGAGAAATTCATATTGGTTGAGCTAATGCAGCCAAACCCAGTAACAGGCACACTCCATCTCATTGAAGTAGCTAACTAGATAGCAGGCATGATGTTTATGAGGAATTAGTTCCTCACTCCACCACCCCCGATATACTTCATTATGCTTTCTCAACTTCTTGATCCCTATCAATGATGATTCCATTCTTCAGAAACCAGGGTGGGGAGGAAGTGGAGATTCATGGGACTCATCTCGAATACCTTCATCTTACCCATTTCGTATACACAGTTGGCCAAAAATTCCATTTGAGTCTTCTGTTATATGCTACATTTATCTTTCTTCTCTATTCTTGACTGCCAGATCATTACCTGTTAGGCTTGAATTATGGAGGAAATGTCCTAGCTGGGCCCTCAATTTCAGACAGCTGTTAGACCAAATGCCACTTTCAATAACTTGCCCAAGAGATTAAAGCCCTTCTTGTTAACTAGCGCATTACGTTCAGATTTCCCTCTTCCTGTCTTTCAAGGCTCTTTATAATTCATCTCCATCCTCCTTATCTAGAGATTCCTGCTACTCCATGGTGATCCTTGTCTGGTCAGGGACCCTCCTTTCCTGCCCCATGTCCTTGCTCTACGGTGTTGGCACCTGATTCCAAGCATTTATCTCTATTGTTGACCCTCTTGAAATTTCTCCCACATTCTTTTTTAACCATCAACACCAACTCCTTAGTTCCATCCCTAAGTCCCACTTTCTCAGATGACTTTTTTAGGACACAACTCAGCTATTATCTTTTCCAGAAAACTTTCCCTTCAGTCTGGATTGGGTGGCCTCCTTTATATGAACAGAGTACAATGTGAGTATTTGCAAAGCTAATACTATATTTTCACTGTCTGTTCATCTGCATCTATCTCTAGGCTGTTCACTCTTTGAGTGTAAGAATCTTACCCTGTGGTACTTTGTGACTTCAGTGTTTAGTATCCTAAATGCCACTTAGAAGGTTGAAGTGACCTTTCTGGGCATTTGGAGCTCTTTTCTCACAATTTCAGACTTAATTGCATACCATTTTCAAATCACTCTTTCTATGTGTTGATCTTCTTTTTCTAACAATATTAAAATCATCTTATTACAGAGGAATCTTATTTCATGGATCATAGAGAATAGTTCCTACAGATCTTTCAGAGTACCCACTTATGCAGTAGGTGATCATTGATCAATTTTTGTTATTTGATTAAGTAACCAAGCATTATTGCCAATACTATCACAGGCCAAAAATAATGTAACCCAGATTAGTAGGAATGAAAAGAAGTTGTGAATTATTACTCGATATTGTTCCTTAATAGAGAGGTGATCATTTTTGTCCCAAGAAAAATCATTTTGCCAGTTATGATATGCATTAAAGCAGGCACCAGCATTAGAAGGTCTCACACCAGCTTATGAATAAAAATGTTCTATCTCAAGAAATAATTGACCACATTACAAGTTTCCCTTCATTGCCTCATATCCTTCTCTTTCACTACCTATATTGGCTCACATTCCCTCTTTTTCATTTAGTGCTGTCACAACCCAAATTTTCTCCCCTGATTATCCTTTCACCTAGCCTCCTAACTCTTTAAAGTGTCTTGTCCATATATCCAAGCTAGATATTTCCTAGATCAAAGCTCTACCTATAACCCAATTCTATTGAAACAGCCAATATTCCTCATATCATCTCATTCCCATTGCTTCCAAACATCACAAATGTCTTCTAAAGCCACTTACCAGACTGATTTTATCCTAGGATCAACACTCTGTCATGCTTTCTTGAAACAGAAAAGAATACCTTAGAAGACTAATTTTGCTACTGAACAAACAAGCCATGTGAAAATTTTAACTGATAAATTGTTGTTGGGTATGGGCATCAGGAATATTTACCAAGCGTATTGGAAAGTAGGTATATTTGTGAATTGTCTATAGTGTCTATATTTGTTTATATTTATATATACATATTATATAAACTTTCATATTTAACTTATTTATCTATTCCTGAAAGATGCCTAGTATCTATATAAAAATTTTTAATAGACACAATATGTTGAGTTGATGATCTAAGCTAAGCTTTCTCATATGTGAGTGGCTATTAAGACTTGAAGGATTAAGATCATGTAGATTATGTTTATAATTTTAATTCTGGACCTCTTAAGGTACATTTAGAGTTGTAGACCTGAAATTTTTAAAAAACAAAGGTTTTTATCTCTTGCTAGAAAGAAGCAAGAGCTATTAAAGGACTCTTCTATACAAAAATATTTTTCCTAATATTTTATCTATTAGAAATGTATTGAGTTTAGGAAACCCTCCTTTTATTATATTTCTTTTTTTTCTTTTATTATTATACTTTAAGTTTTAGGGTACATGTGCACAATATGCAGGTTAGTTACATATGTATACATGTGCCATGTTGGTGTGCTGCACCCATTAACTCGTCATTTAGCATTAGGTATATCTCCTAATGCTATCCCTCCCCCACCCCCCACCCCACAACAATCCCCAGAGTGTGATGTTCCCCTTCTTGTGTCCATGTGTTCTCATTGTTCAATTCCCATCTATGAGTGAGAACATGCAGTGTTTGGTTTTTTGTCCTTGGCGATAGTTTACTGAGAATGATGATTTCCAATTTCATCCACGTCCCTACAAAGGACATGAACTCATCATTTTTTATAGCTGCATATTATTCCATGGTGTATATGTGCCACATTTTCTTAATCCAGTCTATCATTGTTGGACATTTGGCTTGGCTCCAAGTCTTTGCTATTGTGAATAGTGCCGCAATAAACATATGTGTGCATGTGTCTTTATAGCAGCATGATTTATAGTCCTTTGGGTATATACCCAGTAATGGGATGGCTGGGTCAAATGGTATTTCTAGTTCTAGATCCCTGAGGCATCGCCACACTGACTTCCACAATGGTTGAACTAGTTTACAGTCCCACCAACAGTGTAAAAGTGTTCCTATTTCTCCACATCCTCTCCAGCACCTGTTGTTTCCTGACTTTTTAATGATTGCCATTCTAACTGGTGTGAGATGGTATCTCATTGTGGTTTTGATTTGCATTTCTCTGATGGCCAGTGATGATGAGCATTTTTTCATGTGTCTTTTGGCTGTATAAATGTCTTCTTTTGAGAAGTGTCTGTTCATGTCCTTTGCCCACTTTTTGATGGGGTTGTTTTTTTCTTGTAAATTTGTTTGAGTTCATTGTAGATTCTGGATATTAGCCCTTTATCAGATGAGTAAGTTGCAAAAATTTTCTCCCATTTTGTAGGTTGCCTGTTCACTCTGATGGTAGTTTCTTTTGCTGCGCAGAGGCTCTTTAGTTCAATTAGATCCCATTTGTCAATTTTGGCTTTTGTTGCCATTGCTTTTGGTGTTTTAGACATGAAGTCCTTGCCCATGCCTATGTCCTGAATGGTAATGCCTAGGTTTTCTTCTAGGGTTTTTATGGGTTTAGGTCTAACATTTAAGTCTTTAATCCATCTTGAATTAATTTTTGTATAAGGTGTAAGGAGGGGATCCAGTTTCAGCTTTCTACATATGGCTAGCCAGTTTTCCCAGCACCATTTATTAAATAGGGAATCCTTTCCCCATTGCTTGTTTTTGTCAGGTTTGTCAAAGATCAGATAGTTGTAGATATGCGGCATTATTTCTGAGGGCTCTGTTCTGTCCCATTGATCTATATCTCTGTTTTGGTACCAGTACCATGCTGTTTTGTTTACTGTAGCCTTGTAGTATAGTTTGAAGTCAGGTAGTGTGATGCCTCCAGCTTTGTTCTTTTGGCTTAGGATTGACTTGGCGATGCGGGCTCTTTTTTGGTTCCATATGAAGTTTAAAGTAGTTTTTTCCAATTCTGTGAAGAAAGTCATTGGTAGCTTGATGGGGATGGCACTGAATCTATAAATTACCTTGGGCAGTATGGCCATTTTCATGATATTGATTCTTCCTACCCATGAGCATGGAATGTTCTTCCATTTGTTTGTATCCTCTCCTTCACGTCCCTTGTAAGTTGGATTTCTAAGTATTTTATTCTCTTTGAAGCAATTGTGAATGGGAGTTCACTCATGATTTGGCTCTCTGTTTGTCTGTTATTGGTGTATAAGAATGCTTGTGATTTTTGTACATTGATTTTGTATCCTGAGACATTGCTGAAGTTGCTTATCACCTTAAGGAGATTTTGGGCTGAGACAATGGGGTTTTCTTGATATACAATCATGTAGTCGGCAAACAGGGACAATTTGACTTCCTCTTTTCCTAATTGAATACCCTTTATTTCCTTCTCCTGCCTAATTGCCCTGGCCAGAACTTCCAACATTATGTTGAATAGGAGTGGTGAGAGAGGGCATCCCTGTCTTGTGCCAGTTTTCAAAGGGAATGCTTCCAGTTTTTGCCCATTCAGTATGATATTGGCTGTGGGTTTATCATAGATAGCTCTTATTATTTTGAGATACGTCCCATCAATACCTAATTTATTGAGAGTTTTTAGCATGAAGTGTTGTTGAATTTTGTCAAAGGCCTTTTCTGCATCTATTGGGATAATCATGTGGTGTTTGTCTTTGGTTCTGTTTATATGCTGGGTTACATTTATTGGTTTGCATATGTTGAACCAGCCTTGCATCCCGGGAATGAAGCCCACTTGATCATGGTGGATAAGCTTTTTGATGTGCTGCTGGATTCGGTTTGCCAGTATTTTATTGAGGATTTTTGCATCAATGTTCATCAAGGATATTGGCCTAAAATTCTCTTTTTTGGTTGTGTCTCTGCCCGGCTTTGGTATCAGGATGATGCTGGCCTCATAAAATGAGTTAGGGAGGATTCCCTCTTTTTCTATTGATTGGAATAGTTTCAGAAGGAATGGTACCAGTTCCTCCTTGTACCTCTGGTAGAATTCGGTTGTGAATCCATCTGGTCCTGGACTCTTTTTGGTTGGTAAGCTATGTATTATTGCCACAATTTCAGAGCCTGTTATTGGTCTATTCAGAGATTCAACTTCTTCCTGGCTTAGTCTTGGGACAGTGTATGTGTCGAGGAATTTATACATTTCTTCTAGATTTTCTAGTTTATTTGCGTCGAGGTGTTCGTAGTATTCTCTGATGGTAGTTTGTGTTTCTGTGGGATTGGTGGTGATATCCCCTTTATCATTTTTTATTGCATCTATTTGATTCTTCTCTCTTTTTTTCTTTATTAGTCTTGCTAGCGGTCTATCAATTTTGTTGATCCTTTCAAAAAACCAGCTCCTGGATTCATTAATTTTTTGAAGGGTTTTTTTGTGTCTCTATTTCCTTCAGTTCTGCTCTGATTTTAGTTATTTCTTGCCTTCTGCTAGCTTTTGAATGTGTTTGCTCTTGCTTTTCTAGTTCTTTTAATTGTGATGTTAGGGTGTCAATTTTGGATCTTTCCTGCTTTCTCTTGTGGGCATTCAATGCTATAAATTTCCCTCTACACACTGCTTTGAATGTGTCCCAGAGATTCTGGTACATTGTGTCTTTGTTCTCGTTGGTTTCAAAGAACATGTTTATTTCTGCCTTCATTTCGTTATGTACCCAGTAGTCATTCAGGAGCAGGTTGTTCAGTTTCCATGTAGTTGAGCGGTTTTGAGTCAGTTTCTTAATCCTGAGTTCTAGTTTGATTGCACTGTGGTCTGAGAGACAGTTTGTTATAATTTCTGTTCTTTTACATTTGCTGAGGAGAGCTTTACACTCAACTATGTGGTCAATTTCGGAATAGGTGTGGTGTGGTGCTGAAAAAAATGTATATTCTGTTGATTTGGGGTGGAGAGTTCTGTAGATGTCTCTTAGGTCCGCTTGGTGCAAAGCTGAGTTCAATTCCTGGGTATCCTTGTTAACTTTGTCTCATTGATCTGTCTAATGTTGACAGTGGGGTGTTAAAGTCTCCCATTATTATTGTGTGGGGGTCTAGTCTCTTTGTAGGTCACTAAGGACTTGCTTTATGAATCTGGATGCTCCTGTATTGGGTGCATATATATTTAGAATAGTTAGCTCTTCTTGTTGAATTGATCCCTTTACCATTATGTAATGGCCTTCTTTGTCTCTTTTGATCTTTGTTGGTTTAAAGTCTGTTTTATCAGAGACTAGGATTGCAATCCCTGCCTTTTTTTGTTTTCCATTTGCTTGGTAGATCTTCCTCCATCCTTTTATTTTGAGCCTATGTGTGTCTCTGCACGTGAGATGGGTTTCCTGAATACAGCACACTGATGGGTCTTGACTCTTTATCCAATTTGCCAGTCTGTGTCTTTTAATTGGAGCATTTAGTCCATTTACATTTAAAGTTAATATTGTTATGTGTGAATTTGATCCTGTCATTATGATGTTAGCTGGTGATTTTGCTCATTAGTTGATGCAGTTTCTTCCTAGTCTCAATGGTCTTTACATTTTGGCATGATTTTGCAGCAGCTGGTCCCGGTTGTTCCTTTCCATGTTTAGTGCTTCCTTCAGGGCTCTTTTAAGGCAGGCCTGGTGGTGACAAAATCTCTCAGCATTTGCTTGTGTGTAAAGTATTTTATTTCTCCTTCACTTATGAAGCTTAGTTTGTCTGGATATGAAATTCTGGGTTGAAAATTCTTTTCTTTAAGAATGTTGAATATTGGCCCCCACTCTCTTCTGGCTTGTAGAGTTTCTGCGAAGAGATCCGCTGTTAGTCTGATGGGCTTCCCTTTGTGGGTAACCCGACCTTTCTTTCTGGCTGCCCTTAACATTTTTTCCTTCATTTCAACTTTGGTGAATCTGACAATTATGTGTCTTGGAGTTGCTCTTCTTGAGGAGTATCTTTGTGGCATTCTCTGTATTTCCTGAATCTGAATGTTGGCCTGCCTTGCTAGATTGGGGAAGTTCTCCTGGATAATATCCTGCAGAGTGTTTTCCAACTTTGTTCCATTCTCCCCATCACTTTCAGGTACACCAATCAGATGCAGATTTGGTCTTTTCACAGAGTCCTATATTTCTTGGAGGCTTTGTTCATTTCTTTTTATTCTTTTTTCTCTAAACTTCCCTTCTCACTTCATTTCATTCATTTCATCTTTCATCACTGATACCCTTTCTTCCAGTTGATCGCATTGGCTCCTGAGGCTTCTGCATTCTTCACGTAGTTCTCGAGCCTTGGCTTTCAGCTCCATCAGTTCCTTTAAGCACTTCTCTGTATTGGTTATTCTAGTTATACATTCATCTAAATTTTTTTCAAAGTTTTCAACTTCTTTGCCTTTGGTTTGAATTTCCTCCTGTAGCTTGGAGTAGTTTGGTCATCTGAAGCCTTCTTCTCTCAACTTTTCAAAGTCATTCTCCATCCAGCTTTGTTCCATTGCTGGTGAGGAGCTGCGTTCCTTTGGAGGAGGAGAGGTGCTCTGCTTTTTAGAGTTTCCAGTTTTTCTGCTCTGTTTTTTCCCCATCTTTGTGGTTTTATCTACTTTTGGTCTTTGATGATGGTGATGTACAGTTGGGTTTTAGTGTGGATGTCCTTTCTGTTTGTTAGTTTTCCTTCTAACAGACAGGACCCTCAGCTGCAGGTCTGTTGGAGTTTGCTAGAGGTCCACTCCAGACCCTGTTTGCCTGGGTATCAGCAGCGGTATCTGCAGAACCGTGGATTTTCATGATCCGCGACTGCTGCTGTCTGATTGTTCCTCTGGAAGTTTTGTCTCAGAGGAGTACCCAGCCATGTGAGGTGTCAGTCTGCCCCTACTGGGGGTTGCCTGCCAGTTAGGCTGCTCAGGGGTCAGGGGTCAGGGACCCACTTGAGGTGGCAGTCTGCCCGTTCTCAGATCTCCAGCTGCGTGCTAGGAGAACCACTGCTCTCCTCAAAGCTGTCAGACAGGGACATTTAAGTCTGCAGAGGTTACTGCTGTCTTTTTGTTTGTCTGTGCCCTGCCCCCAGAGGTGGAGCCTACAGAGGCAGGCAGGCCTCCTTGAGCTGTGATGGGCTCCACCCAGTTTGAGCTTCCCAGCTGCTTTGTTTACCTAAGTGAGCCTGGGCAATGGTGGGCACCCCTCCCCCAGCCTCGCTGCCATCTTGCAGTTTGATCTCAGACTGCTGTGCTAGCAATCAGCGAGACTCCGTGGGCATAGGACCCTCCGAGCCATGTGCGGGATATAATCTCCTGGTGCGCCATTTCCTAAGCCCGTCGTAAAAGTGCAGTATTCGGGTGGGAGTGGCCCGATTTTCCAGGTGCTGTCTGTCACCCCTTTCCTTGACCAGGAAAGGGAACTCCCTGACCCCTTGCACTTCCCAAGTGTGGCAATGCCTCACCCTGCTTCGGCTGGCACACGGTGTGCTGCACCCACTGTCCTGCCCCCACTCTCTGGCACTCCCTAGTGAGATGAACCTGGTACCTCAGATGGAAATGTAGAAATCACCTGTCTTCTGTGTCGCTCATGCTGGGAGCTGTAGACCGGAGCTGTTCCTATTTGGCCATCTTGGCTCCTCCCAATGTTCCTTTTATTATATTTCTATCCCTTCAGACGTTGGAACTTACCAGTCACTCACACACAAGAATAAATTATTTCAATCAAATTTTATTTCCTGCCAAGAGAGAATAGTGACATCCATTAAGAATGGGAGTAACTTTAAGGAGTAGTAACTCAGGTGAAAAGCCAGAAAGCCATAGTAGACTCTCTAGTAGGACATATAGGAAAGAAGAAAAGAATGCCCGAGGAAGTGGGAGAGTGAGAAAATTTCACTGCAACTCTTCTACTAACACAGTCTATAATACTCTGGCATTCCTGAATATCATCTCAAGCCTTGTCTGTGGTTATAGAGCCCCAGCCTGGACAGACAAGTAGTCTATTCAAATAGGTGACTGAGGATTGCTTTACTTATTTGTCCAACTAATGTGAATTCCATTTATTTTGGTTGTGTTTTCCTATTGTTTCTTACTTTATTATAAGTTTAACATAGCTATGGGTTGTTCTGATGCAATGTAGATTTGGCCTCAGAGAAACAGACATTTTCAATCTACAACCCAGCTTACCTATGTAAATGCTTCAGCTATGCTATAAAGGATTTATATCCTGATATTATTAGGCAGGCAGCATGGTATAATAGAAAGGGCACTGTTTTGAGAGTTGGGCTTTTTAAGTACTAATCTCAGCCATCCTAAATAACTGTGTAAAGTCTAAGTTTCCATGTCTCAGCTGTAAAATCGGAGGACTGAACAAGAAAATTTTCTGGGTCTTTTCTATCTTTAACAGTATGCAATTCTTCTAATTACATATGCTTCCTGATTTTCCTCTAATTTCATATGAGATTTACTGGCTTAAAATCTCAAAGTAATTTTCTGACAAGTAGGGTGATAATACTTGTACTGTTTATCTCACAAAGTTGCAGGAAGATACCATATTAAATTATGTGTGTCACTATACATTTGCAAACCGCAAAGCTCTATACTTGAACAAAACACATTATCATTGGATATTTCTATTTCTAATATTACTATGGTTTAAAAAGATTCATGATACCTCAGTATGCAACCAGCAGAGGGAGACAAGTTCAGATGATATTTCTTCTTGAAACATAGAATCAGTTAATTGTTATATGGATGTGTTTTTAAAAATGAGATTCGTTATTGGCAAATAGGTCACTTGCCAACATGCTGTATATATAAATATATTGAAGTAACAGAAACATGTGATAGAAAAAAAAAGAAAAAAAATACAGACAAATATGGGGGAAAGAATCTGAATTTCTGGTCTTAGTTTATTACAGAATGCAGAGACAGCTCTCCTGTGAAGAATGTCATATTCCTAAGACAACTTCCTAAGCCTGTCCATCTGGAAGTGCAGGCTATTTGAGTACCAATTTAGGAACCAATCCAGAATTCTAAAAGTAGAATTTCCAAATTCCCTCTGAATCTAGCTTTTTTTTTTTTTTTTTAACTCAACGTTTCTATTTTATCAACCTGGACTTCAAGAAAAGAAAAGGAGAGGCATCTTTTGCCCTTCCTATGTCCTCAACTTCCATATCCAGTTAGTTGACAAGTCCCAACAGTCCTGTGAAATTTCTCTAAAAGTTTTCACCTCTTTTCTCTTTTCACTGCCATTGTCCTGTAGTCTGCTTTTTTCATTTCTTGCCTGTGCTATTTCAGAAACTTTATAGCTGGTCTTCCCTGACTGTGACTTGTCCCAATCTATCTTCCATTCCATTGCCAGTTATCTTCTTAAAATACTCCTTGCTCACAGTTTTTGATGGCTCCATACTGCATACAGAATAAAGGCCAAACTCATTAACATGCCTGTCAAGACCCCCACTAGCCCCAACTTACAGAAGCAGAGTCACTTTCCATTTTAACTTTTTGCCATCTCCACCCTCATACACTTTCCTACAACTTGCCCTTCCCCATGAATGTGAAGTCTCTGAGTGAAGGATTTCATTCTTCATCATTATTTGGAAGCAACAGTATATATAATTGATAAAGTTTGCCTCTCATCATTTCATCAGCAACTTTATTAGCCTTCTAACTAGTAATTCTACTTCATCTTTGTTCTACTTTTTAATTTCCCGTTGCCAAAATAAGCTCCCTAAGATGTCAGTATCTCTCCTCCCTCCTCCAGAATCTAAAGTAGCCTTCTAACTATGAGATGAAGCGTGACTCTTCATTCAGGCATTCAGGATTCTTCATTAGGCAGCTTCTCTAACCCACCTTCTTGCTCCTCTCCTCTCCTTCTGTTAGTTGGGTGAGTCTTCCTGCAGCTCCATTCTTGTTGCAGACTGATTCTCATGGTCATACTTTGCTTAAAGTGTTGTCTTCCTCCATTCTTTTCTTACACACCTTTCAATGATAACCTAAAATGCCGTTTTCTCCACAAAGCCCCTTACTGGATTCCTTTTCTGAATTCCCATAGCATTTCGATTCTGCTCCCTTACAATTCAGTCCTCAGTTACTCACTGACGAATCTTATTCTGTGCTTCATGTGTGTTCATCTTATTGCTCTATCTCATGAGTTTCTGGATTCCTGAAAATGAGAACTCTGAATTTTGGTATTTTCAGTACTAATCAGCATCAAAGAGAAGACTGGACATATACGTTGATTCATTTGCCTCTGTTCTATACTGAAGAGCAAGTTTGAAAGGTCTGCCTTATAATTTTACAAATACAATATTTAATCCCTCTCTGGAAGGAGCTTCTAATGCCATTTCCCCATTAGACTTGCAGAAGGGCAGGGTGGTCAGTCTTGTACATCGTTGTTTCCTTAGAGGTTAGCACAGTCCCTGTTATATGATAGGTCTCAAGAATTATTCATTAATTTAATGAACTTTCTCATATATGGCAACACAACTGATTTGGCAGGTTTTGTGAATCCTCTTCCTCTCATCCAGGCGATGCTCTTAGACTCAATATTAAAAGCATGTGAGAACGTGAATTACAGACAAGATAAGAAAGGAAGATACTTTCAAGCAGGTCGACTTCTGGGACCCTTTGAATAATATAATGACCTAATACTGAACTTGCCCTGCAGCTCGATATTGTCAGTAAACTCTGGAGAAAACATATTAGTGTTATTTACATGACTTATAGCCTCAAGATATTTAACTAGGCATTTTATTTAGATTTAGCAGGATAGCTATTGCCTGATAAATATAGATATGTAAGGAAATATTTAGTAAAGTTTAATAATTACATAGCCTCTGTTCCTCTTGTTATGCACTTCTTAATTTCTAACACACTGGCTTATTACACTGATATTTAATTAACATACAATAAACATATTAATGGCAAGCAAAGTTTATACTTAAAGAAAAGCAGCAACTGGAGCACCTTTTTTTGACTAGCTGGTATTAATAACAACCTACTTGACATTCTGTCAGTTCTTATTTCATGATTTGATGAGTGGTGGCTTTCTACAAGAGTATACCAGAATTGAATTAATACAGTGAGGAGGAATGCTGGCATATGGAAAACATTGATCACTTGTGATAGCAGATGGCCTTTTGGGGAAGATTTTCCCATTATGAGCAAATCTAGTCAACTCAATCTCCTCTCCGTCTCCTTTTTACCCCATAGTCTAAGCCAGTTGCCACTGGATGACTGCGATTTTCTTCAGCTTGTTTCCTTTCTTCTGCTATTGCTCTTTTACCGTCCATTCTTCAGTCTTTCTAAGATGTAAATCAGATTATGTCAATCCCTTGCTTATTCAGGTCACTAGACTAAAATCTAAATTTCTTACACAGAACATTTTCATTATGACCCCTCCTCACTTTCTAATTTTTATTTGTCTTTTCCAACTACCCTCATAACATACACACAAACTACATCCCAGGTTTATTGTCTTTGTTTTGGTTCCTGGGGTATGACACACTTAGTTCTACCTCAGGGCCTTTGCGAATGCCATTTCTTTTACCCGCAAAGGCCTTCGTGCTGATATTTGCATGGAAGCCTCCTTAGATTTTGGGATTTAGTTAAAATACGAACCTCTTCAAAGAGGTGTTGCTTGGCTACTTTTCTTTATGTTCCCATCACCACATCTCCAGGCCATTTACTCTGTATCACACATTTTTCTTTAATAGCATTTACTTTCTGAAATAATCTTAATATGTATGTACTTGTATAGTGCTCATTTCTGCATCTGGGATACAAGTTCAACAGAGGAGAGTCTTGGCCTGTCTTGATTCACTACTGTATCAATAAAAGCATATTGATCAAACGAATGAATTCCAAACCTATTGGGCATGTCAGAATATGGAATTGTCCACCCACCTCCACTATTCCTCAGTTCTCCTTGGTCTATTTTCAGATTGTAGGAATTCAAGTTACTACAACAACCACAAATAGAGGGTAGAATTTCCTGATTACCTGCTTATACTAACATGTTGCTATACTGAAGATGCCATTACTGTCATCTTTCCAGATGTTGCAATATTCTTCCCATATCTGGGGGAAAGATCAAAAAGAGTAGTAGCAATGCAGATGCAGCAGTTTTTAGCTATTTCCACCTCCTTGTACATGGTGGCAGAGTGGACAACCTAGAAAAGAGGAAGGTCCAAGGGCTGGTGTATATACTCTGGGAAATAATAAGGCACATGAAAATTACTTTTCTGATGTGCAAATGCATCAGTAAGTGTAAGCACATATATGTTTATGCATAATCAGGAGCAGAAGCAAGAAGTGAGGATGCAGGCAGCAGTTTAAGAATCCCAAAGCCCTTTCAAAAACTGGGACAGATCCAAGCATTGATGCCTACCAGAATAGAACAAGTGACCAAAGTATACTTACTTAGAAGCAAAAGACTGATATGATAATAATAAACCACAAAGACATGCACTAAATGCAAACCAAAGAGTGATTTTTTAATTGTGTAGGATGTGGACCACGTGTTTTACATCACTGGGGGAGGGGGTCTATAGTAAAGATTTGGACAATATTTAACTGACTTGCAGCTGACTGATTTTCTTAGGCAGTGACACACATGCCAATGAAGTGTCTGTATTGGAAGGGCTAGGTTCCAGAGAAAACTCATATAAGATAGTGCTATGTTTATAAGCATAAACTGGGTTACTTGAATATTGCTAAATTATGATGAAATCATTGAAAATGTTATACCAGGGATCCTAAGGAAAAGTATTAGCAATTCTGCATTTCTAGTTCATATGGAAATGTTAATTCCACTTAGAAAAGTAAGGTACAGGCATGGTGTTATTATGATTAAGACCTTACAACTGTAGAAATGTAGAGTAGTATATTAATATTATAGACATGTTTAGCATAAAATGCAAGCAGTGTTGCTAAATTAGTTGCACATTCCAGGCTGCATCTGGATTTCATGTGAGCCTATTACCTTACAAAGCTAAACAGAAGAATAAACCTTTCATGCTTCTTAGGGTACTCAGACGTTAGCGAGTTTTTGTTTTTCCTGCAACATTTGTCCCTGAAGAGTGCCAGAATCTTCTAAAGCCTCTTTTAGAAAGGCCGTATGTTATTTTAAAGTAGTAGTTAAGATCATCTTACTTGGGTGATGATGGCTGTTTCACATGGCTAACGGCCATACTTGCCTCACAAATAACCTGAAAGTATGTTCATTTTTGCCAACCCTCTTGGAAAAATGTATATAGTGGTTTACAAAAAAATGGCTTGTGTAAATTTCAGCCACATGTTTATTTGTTTCCTTCTCTACATTTCCGAAGAAAGAAAGCAGAGAAGTTAATATCAGGGTAGATTTAGGGGAGTGACCACTAGGATGAGATACATTATCCAATGTATATTAACTGTTGGATTTCTTAGAAAACAAGAGATCATGGAGGAAAAAATACCAGAAGATTTCTATCAGTAAGTGAAAAGAGGAGGAACTCTGAGAAAGCATAATGTTGAAGTGGAAGTAGATGGTGCACCCTCAAATACTTTTATTATTTTGTAAATGGTGAGGTAAGCCAAGTAAGTGAGCATAAGCATTTAATCACTCCTCCGTTCTTATATTTATCAAGTATAAAGTACTCCCTCTGGGCCGAGGGCTGGGTTAAAGAGTTGTACTTGAAGGGCTACCTGGATGTAAATAATAAATTTTAAATGAATAAAACAAACTTTGTAATTTTGAAATTGTTGATTCAGTCTAATTGAATTAGAAATAATTTCTAAACAGCCTAAATTAGAGAATTTTTAAAATATTGTCTTTTTAAAAAATTGCATCTTACTTTCAGTTGTCAAAGTAAGTCAGTTTAGTTTAACAAAAGCTGCCAAGAAATGGACTTTATTTAATAAAGATATTTTTTAAAACCTTTAATTACTTTATATGATTTTTATACACATATATGTTTATAATTTTTTTCTCATTAGGTAGGTTAGGCAGTTCTGTAATTCTGATTACAATCCAGATTTACTTTAATATATCCATTTCTCTGAGTGAATGTAGAGACAAATTCCAGATTTGATTGAGTTACTACAAATTCCACATTCCTACTACTTTGATGTAAATTACTTCATATTTCAGTATGTTAAACATATGTTTTCTCCAAGCACCACCAGGCAAGTTCTTCCGGTAGTATGAGGTTACCAGTATAGGTATTAGCTAACAATCATGTATAAACATCTTCTGTTTATGATATGCTACCAGCCACCATACTTCCTCCTTGTCCTGAAAAAAACTTTCCTTTCTTCATACAAAATCTAGTTGACTGACACAGGAGAATACTTATACTCTTTAAATGTCTAATCCTTCCCCTCAGAGTATCTCTGCTCTTACTGGGGGTCATACTATTCACCTAGCACCAGCAATGGAAACAGATGATTCTCATAGCTACCAGTCCCTTTTATCTCTCTTTTCTTCCACTTGACGTGGAAGAAGCACCAAACCAAAGGATATATGTTAATCGAAGCCTTTGTCTAAGCTAACTCTTCATTCCTAAGTGCTTAAAATTAGCCTGACAAGGATGGTCAAGTCTGTTGGTGGTGTGGGGAAAGGGAGGGTGCTCTTTTCTCTGCAATCTTGGCAGAAAATTATGTAATCCTTGCATCTTTGATCTTCGTTTGTTTGTTTGTTTGGCACTTGAAGCTCATTTGTCCATTGATACCGGGATTCACAGGATTATGAGTTTTTTAGTCAACTGTCCACTTGGCCTAACTATTTCTCCTATGGCAAAATGGATTCCAAGTTTTAAACAGCTGAGTTATAACTTAGTGGTCGAACATTGGTTTATTAACTGGGCACTGTGTATAATCCCTGACATAGGACACCTTGATTTATATAAAATGAATGCACAGTACACATAAAATTAATTGAACTCCATCAATCATGGATTTGTGACAATTCAGATTCCAATCCTCCGTCTTTTCTTAAAAGCAAAATAGGTCTTCCTTTTTTTCCTCAGGTAATCTGTAAGAGTTCATCTATCTTTTAAACTGAAAACATGCAGCAGAAAAAGTGCTTTGAGTATTCTGAGGACAACCAGTTTCAGCACAGTGTTTCTTTAAGGCTTGTGCTCTGGTAGGGTTTGATAAGGATTCCTAAACATGTTTCTTTCTTTCTTTCTTTGTATTTTATTTTTGGCAAATGTCCTAGGCTAAACATTTGCTTACATAAGAGGGATGGGTATAATATCTATGTACATATTTATTTTTATATATATGGAATATTTATGGAAAGATATATAGCAAACTTAAAATATATGTTGCCTCCAAAAAAGAGAAATGGGTTGCCTAAAGACGGGAATAAGAAGAAAACTACGGCCGGGCGCCGTGGCTCACGCCTGTAATCCCAGCAGTTTGGGAGGCCGAGGCGGGTGGATCACGAGGTCAGGAGATCGAGACCATCCTGGCTGACACAGTGAAAACCCGTCTCTACTAAAAAAAAATACAGAAAAAATTAGGCGTGGTAGCGGGCGCCTGTAGTCCCAGCTACTCGGGAGGCTGAGGCAGGAGAATGGCGTGAACCCAGGAGGCGGAGCTTGCAGTGAGCCGAGATTGAGCCACTGCACTCCAGCCTGGGCAACAAAGTGAGACTCCGTCTCAAAAAAAAAAGAAGAAAAAGAAAACTGCAATTCACTCTATAGCATCTTGTACCATTTGGTTTTTGTACCATATGAATACTTTCATTATTTAAATAAATATAATCAAAAAAGAGAAAAATAAAGTCCTTGGCTGGTACAAACACATTTTTTATCCTCAACATCAGTAATGAGGGAGATGTCCAGGAATGTGGGGCTCTCACTTGAGTGACTATCAGTGGTCTTTATGGTCCTCATCATTTTATGGTCCTCATCATTTTATGGTCCTCATCACTTGCTTGGCTCATGGAATAAAAGGAGTGACAAATGATGGTAACCTGTCTGCCATTAGAAGGAGTACTGCACACAACCTTACTTAGTGTCTCCTTGCAAATGACAAGCTTTCTGATTTACAAATCTCTTTCCTTGCATATGAACATTTTGAGAAGTAAGTGCCAGGAGGAACTTGGGTAGCAATTCAATGTGCCCTTTAAATAGTAATCCTTAATGCCATTACTCATGTGTAGGATTGAGTGAGAGTTTCCTGGAGAGTGAAGTTGATTTAGGGATCAGGGATCAGCTGCTGAGGCTGGCACTTGGAAAAAACAAGCCAAGCATTCACACCCCAGACCACTCAATACCAGCATTGTCTCCAATCCATCTTTCATAAGGGGGTTCCAAGAGGGGGAGGGGATGAAGGAAGGAGAGAAAATAAACCATTTTAATCCTGTAAGAGAAAGTGCAGGAAAGAGGAAAGAAAGAATGAACAAGATTTGAACACGCAAAGCCAGTTGCCAAGAATGTTTCGTTTGAAATCAACTTTGGCTTTTAATCTTAGACTCCACTGTCAAGTTTCTCCTCAGTTTCCTTCTCCCATCTTTCAGGACATTCCCCACCCTCACTCCCCACCTCAATGCTTTCCTGTCCTCTGTCCCACTCCCCGCATTTGCAACTCTCCTTCCCACCTCCTTTTTCTTCTTTCCTCACCCCTTCCCTCTCCTTTCCTGGACTCTTTCTCCTGTTCTTTTATAACTTAAGTCCCTCTCCTTCTCCCCTCTCTCCTGAACAGTACCTCTAAGCTCCATTCCCCCTTCTTAAGGAAATCAGCCAGGCCTCAGATGGAGCTGTCGTCCTGACAACCCAAAGGCGCATCAGGCTTTCATTGAGTCTGGCTGCTGCTGAAGGGGGCAGTTGTGCAAAGCGAGGGGCCACTTCGAGGGGAGGGCGGAGGGGATGACGTGGAGGGGCTGTTAAAAACCAGCAGGGTGGGGGGAGGGTGGGGGGGTGGGGGGGAGGTGCTGAGCAGAGAGAGCGCCAGGGACTGGGAGAAACAGGAAAGGGAGGAGGGGGAGAGAGGCTCTGGGTTGCTGCTGCTTCTGCTGCTTCTGCTGCTGCTGCTGCTGCTGCTGTGTGGCTGTTTCTGTACACTCACTGGCAGGCTTGGTGCCGGCTCCCTCGCCCGCCCGCCCGCCCGCCCGCCAGCCTGGGAAAGTGGGTTACAGAGCGAAGGAGCTCAGCTCAGACACTGGCAGAGGAGCATCCAGTCACAGAGAGACCAAACAAGAACCCCTTCCTTTGGCTTCCTCTTCAGCTCTTCCAGAGGGCTTGCTATTTGCACTCTCTCTTTTGAAATTGTGTTGCTTTTACTTTTCACCCTTCTGCTTGGGTTTTACGAGGGCTTTGTTAAGTCTTAGAGGGAAAAGAGACTGAGCGAGGGAAAGAGAGAGGCAAAGTGGAAAGGACCGTAAACTGGCAAAGCCCGCTCTGCGCTCGCTGTGGATGAAAGCCCCGTGTTGGTGAAGCCTCTCCTCGCGAGCAGCGCGCACCCCTCCAGAGCACCCCGCGGACCCGCACCTCGGCGTGGCCACCATGGTCAGGAGAGTTCAGCCGGATCGGAAACAGTTGCCACTGGTCCTACTGAGATTGCTCTGCCTTCTTCCCACAGGACTGCCTGTTCGCAGCGTGGATTTTAACCGAGGCACGGACAACATCACCGTGAGGCAGGGGGACACAGCCATTCTCAGGTAGGGCTTTCGGGCAACTTTTCTGCTGCGCGCGTCTACGTGTGTGTGTGTGTGTGTGTGTGTGTGTGTGTGTGTGTGTGTGTGCCTGATCTCCTTGAACTCCAGCTCCTGATGCTGCAGGCTTGTGTGGTGTGTGTGTGTGTGTCCCCGTTTTACTGACTGGTTGGCATTATAGCTAACAAAATTCAAGGGAAATCTGGTCCCTGTCAAGCAGCAGTGGTGTTGGTTAAATGTTCGGTTCTTAGGACCTTGTTTCTCTTATCAAGGAAGCCTAACTTCACCCAATGCATTAGTGACTTCTGGGCAGTATTCTCGCTATTGTAATTGCTGTTGCATTGCACTTGAGAGTTTTGTTGGGAGTCCTTAATTCTGAAAGAAAGGTTGTTGGATTATGGCTCTCAGAGAGTAGTACACAGTACTGCATTCTCCTTGCTCCTCCCGTGTCTGTGTGTGTGTGTGTGTGTGTGTGTTTTCATGCCAACACACACACACACACATACACACACACACATATCAAGGTTGTGTGTGAGGGTTTCTGATAGAAGACTTTCTGTAAGGATCTTCTAATTGACATGGAGGGCAATAAATCAATCTTAGAACTTTGGTTGGTTACTGAGCCTTTCCTGGAATGTGGATATAAATCAACACAAGATATGAAGAGCAGAAAGAAAAGGAACTTGCCAAATTGCTGATATTTAAGAGTAGGAGTGTTAAACACAGAGGTTGGGAGAGAATTAACCTGGCATAAAATGGATATTTCAAATTGATTATTGACTTCAAAGTCTTTTTTTCTGTGCAGCTCTGGCAAACTCTAAAATAATTTGAGATTGAAATTTGGAAAGAAGAGTCCCAAGTCCTTGGGAGTTTGACCCCTATCAGGTACTGTGAGCTAGAGAGACTCAAATGAGACCTAGTCATATTTTTATTTCTAAAATGCTCCAAGGTTATTTTTTGTGCTTCTCTTTTCTCTTCCTCCTCTCCACCAACTGTACCTACCCCTTGTTCTTTTTTCTAGCTTTCCTTGAATTTCTGGCAGATGCTAACAAAAAGAATCACTCTCCGTGGAGATCTTTTAAAATCTCATTTCCTCCAAATAAAATGACCCAGTGTCAGTCTGTCTATCTAGCTAATATTGCTTGTTGTGGCAATAAAAACACAGTATATGATAGAAAATAAACCTCTAATCTGTGTGCAAGGAGCTGATAGTGCATAAACCCTGGGGCATCAGGGAGCAGTTCTCTAGCAGAGCTGCCGACAGCAGCAAAGTTTTCTTTCCTTTTCTCAGAAATAAATTTGGTTGGCTGTCACAGTGTCCTGCTTTGGGAGCTCTAGCCTTGTTAGAGACGAAAGTGTGTGTTGTGTGCCGTGCATTGCATGTGTGTGTGTTGTGTGGGTATGTGTTTCTCTAGATTGTAAAAAGTAAGAAAATGCTAATGTGTAAGCACTCCTTTCTTCATTTCCTGAGCATTGGGTGATTACAAATCCCAAAGATCCTACTATCCAAAGCAGATTTTCCCTTCTAGCTCTTCAGCCTTATAAACCTGCATGTGTGATTTATCCACATGGAGTAATAAGATTTATAGAGTAATTTATCTGTTTGCAAAGGAATTTGGACATGGTGCAGAAAATGTTTTTGCAAACACACAAGCATGCCATTTCAATTGCTAACATTCATACTCCCTAACATCATTAACCCTTTAATGGTGAAGCACTCTATATAAATATATGCTATCCCTAGAAATTTTGTTCACTGGTTACAAGATTGAATATGAGAAAAATGAATAACTTGAATGTATAAGTTTTTTATTTCAGTGTCCTTGAGCTTTGTAAGATCTTTCTAAGTTAGCATCTCCTATACCTTAAACTATAGTTGTCTAAGAGTTAGATAAGTATAGAAATGTTAATTCAGAAGAATAAAAACATTCTTATGCTTTCATACAGAGGCAGTCTCACTGTATACATGTCTATGGATGATACATATGTGCTTTTGTATGTCTATGGCGCAATAGAAACAGAGTTTTAAACATTACGCTTTAGCACACATTACAGTGTGGAAATAGGGACTATGAGAGAAAAAATAAACACAGAACCACTTATTCTCTGGGAAAGAAAAGACAGACAAACAGAGCATGCAAATAAGTCGCCTATGAAACACCATTTCTTTTCCAGACCTCACCTTACATGCCCTCTTTTTTATTTCCTTGCCTTGGACAAGGGTTTATTTTGGGGTTGGTGGAGCTTCATCAGAATTAACTATGGAGAGAATTCCCTTTGTCTTCTTAGCTGACCTTCTTCTCAATCTCTTTAAATCCAGTAAGCTTTCTGGGTCAGTTTCCTGGTGAAGAATGGTGCTCTTGCTTTCTGCTTATAAGGCCAGCCTGGGAAAGGCGTGTTTTCACTTTATTTGTGACATTTTGCTGGGTGCATGAGCTTTCAGGGAAGGAAAGGAAGGAGAACTTGATACATTGGAAGCCACAGTAGATGTCTGGCACCGAGAAAGTGAAATGGCTAGGAGAAAAAAATAATTCTCTTAGTGAGTTTGTGGCCACGAATAATATGAGATGGCAACAGGAGACAAGGGAGGTTTGTAATTCTGGTAATCCAGTGACAGGAGTTTGGCTGTCTGTCCCCAAAACATTTACCTTCACTGACTTAAAGTTTTCTGTGAAACAAGAGTTTCTTTTGGGGATTGATGCTCATTTTTGCATAATTATGATCTTTAGTGTAATTATGCATCAGATAGGAGAGTGCACACTAGGCTTCAGGTCTTGCCCTCAATTTCTATCATTTTGAAAATAATAAAAACTATGTAATTATGGTGACAAAATTGGAGGGAAAGAGAGATAGCTTCATGTATACATACCTAACTCAATTATTTTCTAGAGGAGATTACAGACCTGTATGAGAAATTATATAAAGAACTAAAGATAACCACAATACCAACTTCTGTCCCAGGGACAAAGAATCAAAGTGTGATTCACAGAGTAGCGGCAGCAGCAGCAGCAGCCTTGGAGGTCCTCCCTAAATAGAACAACCAGAATCTGCATTTATATTTGTGTGCACAGGAAAGAGTGAGACACGCTTATCCACAGGACTTCAGTCATAAAGCTGCCTCAGGTGCTTTTCTAAACAGAGTCTACCTGCCTCATTACCAGCTCCCACAGGAGTAAGAGTTCAATTACAGGATAAGTTTCTAACACTGTTTCTTCCCTCCTACCCTCATACCCATAGAGATTCACCTCCTGCTTAATATTGGAAGGTTGAGACTATGTATTAATAGTTCTCTTACAAGTCAAAGAATAGCGGAAATAGAGGGTATTTCAAACCAACCTTTAAAATTTCATTTTTAATAGTCCTACTGACCATATTTTCAACATGAGTGGCAGATTTCTGAAAAGATAATAATAAAATATTTGGCCACAAAGAACCATGTTAGTTTTGTAATACATTATACTATCACATATCTATTCATAAGGCAACTTTGTAAAACGTACGTACACATGCGTATCTGGATATAAAACAAGTAGGCATGTGATAAAATACAGGGACTTCACACTTGTGATTTTAAATATTCTAAATTCAAGGTAATAAAATTTTATTTAGCTCACAATTCTGACCCTATCTGATGTTTACAGGATATTATAATACTTTTAATGATAATAACATTGTTCCCAGTTCAATGTTAGCGTACCTAACAAGTATTACAGATTCCCAAGGAAACTAAGTATCTAAATGAAGAATAGCTAATGTTTAGTTTTTTCAAAGTTGGGGTCTTTAATTCCCTGTTTGTTTCTACACCAAGGGGGGAAAAGAAGAAACAACAAAAGGAGATTTGATTATTTGATAGTGAAATATATAGATCTTGTTCAAATTTCTGTTTATCTTCTGTAAGTCATGTGGAAAGGCAATATTCACTAATGAAGTGTCAACCCTCAAATTCTTGATACGATATGTGATTTTCTATGACTTACAGTTCACTATTTGAAACAAACTGTGGGCATGGGCCTACTGGGTAAGTTTGTGACCATCATGAAATTTTCTTTTTCTGTAGTTAAATCACTAAATGTTATCAAAATTTGTTGGTTAGCCCTGATACTGTAAGGATCGTGCATTGCAGATAAATCCTTTATCAAATATACTTAGTAAATGATGGAGTATAGCATACTATATATCATCTAGGAATATGGCATATTATATACATTTTGTTAAAGAATATTTATGTACCTGTGAACTTTATCATTTGTTGTCATTTATGGCCTGAGAAACAGAGTGGGCAAATCTCGTAAGAAAAGCAAATTGTGGCCACCTGTGTTTCTGTAAGTATGGGACATATAAGTGCGTTTATACACACATACAATACACAGGAGATTTTTATTTTATGTGGTTTGACTTAGAATGACGTATTTGTAGAATTGTGGAAAGAACCAAAGGTGACTGACTCATCCACTGAGTCACTGGTGAGGGTTAAACCTTTGTGTTTCTCAAAGCTGATTCCACATAACAGCAAACTCTGCCCAAAAAGGATTAGTGCATTTTACTGTGGTCTCTGAGAGTGCCAAATACAAAGGGCTGTGACTCCCCTGATAGGAGGTTGCCTCAATATCCTTGTCCCTCTCCCTGTCATCATCTGAGCCTCAGAGATATCCCTCCTCCAGGGCATAATTTACAGCTTATAGCCACTGGCCCTGTTTTTCTCTCAATGTCCTGCCTGTTAGTTTGTACGACTCAGAAGATCTGGGCTCTGAATTTGGATCTACCCTTGCATGCTGTAACTTTAAGCAAGTCTCTTGAATACTTTGAGCTTCAGTTTCCTTTACAAAATGCTGAAACTGTCGGCTGGGTGCGGTGGCTCACGCCTGTAATCCCAGCACTTTGGGAGGCTGAGGCGGGGGGATCACAAGGTCAAGAGACTGAGATCATCCTGGCCAACATGGTGAAACCCCATCTTTACTAAAAATACAAAAATTAGCTGGGTGTGATGGCGCGCACCTGTAGTCCCAGCTGCTTAGGAGACTGAGAAAGGAGAATCGCTTGAACCCGTGAGGCGGAGGTTGCAGTGAGCCAAGATCGCGCCACTGCGCTCCAGCCTGGCGACAGAGCGAGACTCCGTCTCAAAAATAAATAAATAAATAAAAATGCTGAAACTATCTATTTTAGTTACCCTACAGGGTTGTTTTAAGACGTTCACAGGAGGTAAGGTAGAAGTTTGTTGAATTGTAAAGTGCTACACAAATGTAAACAATCAACGGCTTTTCAACCACATACAGCCAGTTATTTAGACTTCAGAGAATTCTTTTTTCTTTTTTCTTTTTTTTAAGCCAGTGTGTCTCAAATTTCAGTGTGTATGTGGAGGGCTTGCTATAGCAGATTGCTTGACCTCCATCGCTAGAGTTTTTGAGTCAGTAGGTCCCTGGTAAGTCTGAGAATTTGCATTTCTCACAAGTTCTCAGGTGATGCTGATACTACAGGATACTACAAGTGTGATCCACAGGTGGGCATCTTAAGTATCACATAGTTGCATGTTAAAAAAAAAACAAACAAAATCTCAGGACCTATGCTGGAGGGACTAAATCAAAGTCCACATTTTAATAAGACTTCCAAGCGATTCGCTAGCATATTGAGGTTGGAGAAGCACTGCATTCGATACTTCACAGCCACGGGAGCACAGTACCATCAGCTGGAGAACTTTTAAAAAATACTGCTGCCACATGTCCTCTCTTCTCAGAAATTCTGATGTAGTTTGTTTGGGGAAGGGACTGGGCACAGGTTGCTGTTCTTTTGTTTTTTAATGATTCTGCTATGTACATAGAGGTAAAAACCAATGCCTAACTGGATAAGGAGTCTCCTTTACAGATCATTTTCGGGGCAGCACTAAATAGATACCAGTAAAAAAATTGGAGTCACATTGTATCGTTTGAGAAATATATCAATAGCCAAAGATGAACAAATTCAAACAGGAGAGAGGAAATAGACCACCATAAACCCATTTGTTTGTTACACAATTTCATCCTTATGAGCCATGGAAAATGGGGTGACTTTATTTAATATGGATCAGATTTACATAACGTCTATGGAAATAACATAAAGCTTATTATTCTGTGCTGTCTCTCATTTGGGTTAGACAAGGTACAGAACTGTTCTAAGTTGTTTTTGTTGTTGTTTCTAATGCTATCACTAAGGGAGAAAACAGACAATATTTAGACAAGGAAAATGGCTTCTGTGTCAACATATTCAAGCATGGTAAATTCTGTGCACTTATATATATGAACATGTGATTTGCAAAATAATTGTATTTGTATAATTCATCTCAATTTTATATAGTGATTTCTCTTTAGTTGAAACTTATAGAAAAGCCTATGTCGTAGATAAAGACTTTTCATAAAGGATATAATAAGTTCAAAATGGTCAACAAGTAGTCAGAAGATCAACCTCTTAATAGCATGAAATACTGTAATCTATTAAATAAAGATAACTGACAACTATTTTTGCCTACTACACAAACTATTTTTATGACCAAATGATATTGTATGTATCAAAGTATTTTATAAACTCTATAATGGTATAAACTATAAACTCTTAAGACTATAGTCATATATTTACAGCAGGATATAACTTTTAGAAAATTTTAAAAAGGTAAGAAAACAAGCCTTTTATTCTTATTTCTATGCTATACACAGGCCATTTGCACTACGATGTTTTTATTATGTCATTTCAAGTCCTTTAAAGTCACAAGTATCTTACGATATAGTTGAGTTTCTTATCAGGAGTGCAGGGCAAGTAGACTTTTTTTTTTTTTTTTGTAGTTACCTGTAATTAAAACTTAATCTCCAGTTAATGTGTGATTAACCTTTACAAAATAAAACACTTTACTTCAGATTTTGTTAATTACTGTAGGAAAACCTCATAGATATGTAGAATAGGAAAGGCCTTGGAGATTAGGCAGTCCACCATCTCATTTTAAAGTGTTTTAACTGAGAAGAGAAAAATTTAGTTCGTTATCCAAAAACTTGAGTGATCAATTGAGAATTAGAACTCATGTATTTTAATTTTCATTTCACAGTACCACTGAGATTACCTTTTTGGTTTTCATTTTATCTGATGAAATGCCATTTTTCTTATACATAAATGTATCCTTAAAATTGTCTTTCTCTCCTCTTCCTTCCTCTCCTTTTCTCTCTTCTCCTCTTCCCTTCTCTCCCTTCCTCCTCCCTCCAATTCTTCCCTCTTGCCTTCTCTCCTCCCTTCTCCTCTCTCCTTCCTCTCCCCTTTTCCCTCTCTCTTCTCCCTGTAAATCAAATCTGCATTTACCTGTGGAGGATCATCCAGTTAGTGCTGGTCAAGGAGGATTTGTTTCAAGGAAATGTCCCACCTTGCACATGTCTACTATCTGTCTATACCACATGGGTTTTCCTTCCTCCACTTGCAGCTTCCAGCTTATTGGTTTTTATTATTTTTTTTCCCATAAGTTATTGGGATACAGGTGGTATTTGCTTACATGAGTAAGTTCTTTAGTGGTGATTTGTGAGATCCTGCTGCACCCATCACCCGAGCAGTATACACTGCACCATATTTGTTGTCTTTTATTCCTCGCCCCCCTTCCCCCAAGTCCCGAAAGTCTATTGTATCATTCTTATGCCTTTGTGTCCTCATAGCTTAGCTCCCACATATCAGTGAGAACATATGATGTTTGGTTTTACATTCCTGAGTTACTTCATTTAGAATAATAGTCTCCAGTCTCATCCAGGTCATTGCAAATGCTGTTAATTCATTCCTTTTTATGGCTGAGTAGTATTCCATTGTGTGTGTGTGTGTATATATACGTGTATATATATACACGTATATATACGTATATATACATGTGTATGTGTATATATATATGCCACACTTTCTTTATCTACTTGTTGATTAATGGGCATTTGGGTTGGCTTCGCAATTTTGCAGTTGTGAATTATGCTGCTATAAACATGCATGAAACATGCGTGTGCAAGTATCTTTTTTGAATAATGACTTCTTTTCCTCTGGGCAGATATCCAGTAATGGGATTGCTGGATCAAATGGTAGTTCTAGTTTTAGTTCTTTAAGGAATCTCCACACTGTTTTTCATAGTGGCTGTACTAGTTTACATTCCCACCAGCAGTGTAGAAGTGTTCCCTGATTGCTGCATCCATGCCAGCATCTATTGTGTTTTGATTCTTTGATTATGGCCATTCTTGGAGGAGTAAGGTGGTATCACATTGTAGTTTTGATTTTCATTAGTAATGTTGAGCATTCTTTCATATGTTTGTTGGCCATTTGTGTATCTTCTTTTGAGAATTGTCTATTCACATCCTTAGCCCACTTTTTGATGGGATTTTTTTCTTACTGATTTGTTTGAGGTCATTGTAGATTCTGGATATCAGTCCTTTGTCAGATGTATAGATTGTGAAGATTTTCTTCCAGTCTGTGGGTTGTCTGTTTGCTCTGCTGACTGTTCCTTTTGCTGTGCAAAGCTCTTTGGCTTAATTAGGTCCCAGCTATTTATCTTTGTTTTTATTGCAATTGCTTTTGGGGTTTGGGTCATAAAATCCTTGCCTAAGCCAATGTCTGGAAAGGTTTTTCCAATGTCACCTTCTAGAATTTTTGTAGCTTCAGGTCTTAGGTTTAAGTCCTTAATCCGTCTTGAGTTGATTTTTGTATAAGTTGAGAGATGAAGATCCAGTTTCATTCTAGCCAGTTATCCCAGCACCATTTGTTGAAAAGGGTGTCCTTTCCCCACTTTACGTTTTTGTTTGCTTTGTCAACGATCATTCCCGAAGCTGTTTTTGCATTTGGTAGAACCTCTGTAAGGATCACTTGTTCCTCACAACCCCGGCCCCCTTTTAAGAAAATTCTTTTCCTCTTGTTTCTGGTACCTCTGCCTGTTACTCAGTCTTCTCATCTGAATTTGACCCTTTCTCCCATTTACTACAGCCGAGTTTCTAAACCTGCTGCCTTCTTATTGTTATTTATGAACTTCTGCCTGGTTAAGTTTCCTACCACTGTCCCTCTTAGAGGGACCCTGATTAGGATGGATGTAGATATTCTCTGAACACCCTCAAGAGGTTCTCTACTCATTATAGTCCTTGTAGATTTATTATTTAAAATCCTTTGAGGAAGGCAGAACTTTTTTTCCCCCAATAGATACAAAATTTACCTTGGGCTAACAATGAAGCTGATGGTGGCCAATTGGGAGGAACTGGGTATAGATCCAGCTCTGGCTCCTGAGTGGTGAAGACAGTGTGCAAAAAGCCCTTTTGCAGGTGTCTAGTGGTTTCTGGTGTGGCACGCAGGACAAGATCTCTTGAGGTTTTCTGAGCAGTGAGAGTGAGAGATGGAGGCAGAGATATCCAACAAGGTCTTATCAAGAGAAGGACAAAGCAGAATAAGGAGAAATAACAGGCCAGCACCCCCTAGTTAGTCCCATAGGGAGGCAGGCAGGGGTGACACGGAGGTTATCAGCTGATGGCGAAGACTCAGTTACAAGCCCCAGGAGTTCAGGAAAGGAACAGAGTCCTTGGGACAAGAGCTGACTTGAACTTGAGTCCTCAGGAATTAGGGACTTAGAACTGAGCACATTACCAAGATGGGTAACCTAGTTAAGGAGTAAAAGAGAGGGTCCCAGTTTTTAGAGCTGAAGCTCTGTACCAAAGCTATAGTAACCCAGGGATGACTTGAAGGTTAATCTCAGAGCACGGAGCTCTATCTTTTAAAACTCTTACTGTATAATCTCAGGTCATAAAACCTGGTCTAGCTCTGTGGGGAAAAGATGGAGACAAAGGTCTGACATTAAGTAAGAACTGAACTAGTGCTTCTTCCTGCCTTAGTTAAGTTTACCAGATCACATCTTCAGTCTACTTAGAACTTCCAGACTTCATGGAGTTGGCAGAATGAAGGACCTGAGATGACCTATACAAGGCCCGTTGTTTTCCAGTATTCATCTAAAAATGTCACTCGATCCTTCAAAGAACATCCACAGCATAAAGTCAAAGCCCCGGCCGAGTGCAGTGGCTCATGCTGTAATCCCAACACTTTGGGAGGCTGAGGCTGGCGGATCACAAGGTCAAGAGATCGAGACCATCCTGGCCAATGTGGTGGCACCCCGTCTCTACTAAAAATACAAAAATTGGCTGGGCCTGGTGGTGCACGCCTGTAGCCCCAGCTACTCGGAGGCCGAGGCAGGAGAATGGCTTGAACCTGGGAGGCAGAGTTTCAGTAAGCCGAGATCACGCCACTGCACTCCAGTCTAGCAACAGAGCAAGACTCCTCCTTCTCCTTCTACCCCTCACTCCACCAAACATCTTTACTAGTTACCTCTTTGCTCCTCCTTCAAGACTTAAGTCTCAGTTCTGGCGCATTCAGGAAGTCCTCCTAAATTCTCCCAAGCTAAGCTAAGTATCCTGTTTATTATTACCACTAGCCTCTTTGAATACTTTAAACTTTGCATTTACTACATGTCTTAAAAACATCTTGTTTACTTATGTCTTGCCTGAAATATAGGCATTTCATTTGCTTTACCTTTTCGTCCCAGAATTTAGCTCAGTACCCGTGGATGCTCAAATAAATATTTGCCTACTGAATTGAGCAGAGAAAGATGGTTGTACTATAAATCAAGCTGACTAAAGTTGATTTATAAAAGAGGAAACACATTAGAAGAAGATCAGACTGAAGGAAGATATTTTGGTGAAGTCAGCCACCACTGGAGTAATTGTGGATGTGGGGTTGAAGAGGGTCTAGTCATAAAATCAGAGATAGATAATTCTCTGATTATTGGTACGGTAAAGAGATTTGGTTAGAAATACCTTCAATATTTCCCCTTGCAGTTATTCTTTTCAGGAATTGTTTTTTTAGAAAATGAGAAGGGCAAATGGGGGTATTTTGGGAAGGATCCCAAAGCTTCAGAGTTACAGACATAGGGACCTAGACAAAGCATGCCCCTTTCTTAGGTAAAATAGTAGTTTCTGACAGAACAAGGAGTCACTCAATGGCCCTGAAGTGAGATATCTGTGAAGAGGTCAGTATCCTGGGTAGCTCTGAGAAGAAGGAATCTACCTTCCTGGAGTGCTAGGTGGCTTTCTCCCTCTAGGGGTGACTGAATTTTCAGGGATTAAATAGGGGATTTGGGAGGTACTTAAATAGCAGGATTGTGTGCAGCAGGTATATTCATCTCCACCGATCCATTCTAGTTTCCTTTGAAATGAGGCAATGTGCATATCACTTACATTTATTTGACTAAAACTGGTTATTCATACTGATAGTGATGCTTACCTGGGCATTGCATCTTAGAGCTCATTACACATTCCTGGAAAAATTAACGCTGGAATGTTCAGTGGAGTTTGTAATAATCCCAGATTTCCTTCTGTATATCTTTCCCTAATGTACAAGGGTATTATTTATGTGAGATAGGAGGGAAACCAATAACCATGAGGAAAAATGCAACCTAGCTTTCCATAAAATAATGCATTACTGTTTATTCTATTGTAATTGTCTAATGATGCATCTCTATATTGAATCTCTATAATTTGTCTAAAATTAATTCTATCCTTTCTAAAGTTGTACTTTAGTTATGCTACTATTTGCCACCCTATCCTACTAGAAACAAAATATTAAAAAAATAAAGTGATGCAGCCTAACACTAAGTTATGCATAGTAAGTATCTACATGTGAAAACAATGACTGGGGAACATAATTGGTTTCCTGACTTCTGATTGTTTTGTGTCATTACACACACCTCACTCTAGCATATGTGTATTAGGGCTGTTCATTTTGTGAAACGTAAGCCACATATGGTTGCCAATTTGTAGCTGGTGTTTGTTTGGAGATAATTAAAGATCGCTGTCACCTTATACAAGTTCATGATGTAATTGTATAAGCATATCTAAAGATCAGCATTCTATATTGCTGAATCATTAACTTAGCAGGAGAATGGATTTTCTTCTTTGTCTCTCTTTCTGACCTCTGTTCTATCTCTTTTGGCACTAATATGATGCACTGATCATCACCACAACAATAAACTGCTTAAAGACTACAAGATATTACTTGATTGGATAAACCTCTAGATTGGGCATGAAAAAATTTAACCTTTAGTTCTGCAAAAACCATTACTGTGTAAAGTTGGGAATTAGCTTCCATTGTTCCAACTCCTACTTGTCTTATAAGCAAAGATGTTGGTCTGGTGAAGTGGCTTTACGTTTTTGAATATAGCTGCATTCACAAGAAGAAGAAATGCCAGAAGTTATAAATAGAATGATAATATGCACAAATTTTTTTTAAAAATCCTAAATTATATTATAAATATCATAATATAGAAAATTTTAAAAATATGTTTACATTAATGCCTTCATTCTTGCATAAAAATAAAACAGAACTCAAAATCTAATTCTTCTAAGAGTATGTATTTGTACAGGATCTGTTATGAAGTATAATTAATTTGTATCATGAATATATTTAATCTATATAGTGTGACTGTATTTGAATACAAGACCTTAACTTTATTTTTATTTTTGTATATATTTATAATTATATGTAAAAAAGTAAAAGCATAAATGTGATTTTTATATGTACATAAAATTTACGTACACAAAATATGGACATGAATATTACTTTGAACTTGGGTCACGTCACACTTTAATAGGAACCTAATTAATTTGATGTATCACTTATACAGAAAACCAAATTTTTAAGGGTATCAAGCATGTAAACAGATACGATATATAAGAGGCATCACACAATGGCTACCATAATTTTTTTGATTAGTATGTTTTATTTTTAATTAATCATGCAAGGTGCTAAGATTATATTGTAAGGGGAGTCAGACAATGTTTTTTGTTTCTATTAGATCTTGACAATCATATAGTTCATAAAAAGCAAAAGGAAATCTAACACTTTCTTTTTCTATTTGCTATTATAGGACAAAAATTAATGCTGCCTTAGCTAAAGGAAAAATAACTGTATTTTTTAAAAATATAATTTAATTCTTTGAATTTGTGATTCCAAGTCCATACTAAATTTCTATTTTCTTTCAAAGTCACAAAGAGATCTAGTGATTTGTTAATGAGCATGCTTAATGAAGATGACTAGTGTCCGCTGGAAGAGAGGAATAATGTTTACCAAGTGAAATTCTCAAAATTATGCTATTACACCCTTTGCAATTTTTAAAATCCAGGGTATATGAAGACGTGATTAGAATAATATAAACAAGTTCAGCTGTAAGACTGATATGCATTATATCCAGGGCACTAATATAACTTGAGAGCATAATTATACAAACACCATTACTAACATTAGAAAATCTGTAGAAAACAGAAACAGTTTCATAATGGTGACATAAAATATTGTCCTAATTATAACTACAAGGGGAAAATCATATTAAATCACTCTACCCACCAAAAGCCTACGTACTAGAATGTAGTGTTAAATAGATTTTGAAAAGAAAGCAGTGATCACTAGAAGCCAACATGTGTTCCCTGGGAACAAAGTATAGCATGGCAAATAGATTTTTTTTAAATGAGCAAATATAATTCCAGGCTGTTGGATCAAGGAAATGCCATTTACTTTGAGTATCTGTACTTCAACAGGCTTCTAATAGACTTATTAATATATTATGGGTCAAAAATGAGCTAGATTTTTTTTCTGAAGCAATTATGCCAAAAAAAATACTGATTGATAGTGATAGAGGTCTCTCTCATTTTCTCTCAGGCCAGGATCAACACTTGGATAAAACCATAGCAAGCAAACTTTCCATCATGTGTATGAGACAAAGATAAGGGGATAGCTGAGGTGTTTGTTGATGGAATTATAAGGTAAATATGGATGAAAACTAGAGGGAAGAAAATTTTAGTTGATGTTTAAAAAAGTTATTTATGTGTATTTGTGATTATACCGAATCTCATTCAAAAAAGAAGAAAAGGAAGATGAAAAACAGAAAGAAAGAAAAAATATGGTAGTTTATAATTTAAATAGGACATAATTTAATTAAATAAGCAAATCTAGTTGAATGACATGAAAATGACCATTCAAATGGCATAGTAGAAATAACACAGTTTCTGGGCCAGAAGACCTAGCTCTAAGTATTCCCCTATCAATTACCAGCTCTGCAAACATCGATAAATTATTTATCCCTACTAGGCCTCTGGTTCTTTATTTATAAAGTAAAAATTATAATAATGATATTAAACTTCTCACCTAAGAAAGTCATTATAAGAAGGAATTAGAAGTATCTATAATTATATTTAGGCGTATCTTTGGATATAGGTGTATCTATTTTGTAAATGTCAGTTTCTCTTCTGCCAAATGGAATGGCTTTCCTGTTAAGGAACTACATTTTCATCTATTTTAGTATTTAAGTAGACCTCTATTAGGAAATATTATTAAAATAAAAACAAAAATAAAAACATCTTTATGGAGTAGAAGATTGAAATGGGTGATTTCTCAGGTCTCTGCTAGTACTTATATTTCATCATTATGTGATATTCTGAATTCCCTCTCTAGTTTATTTTGGATTTTTTTTATGGAATTCTATTATTACTTTGCTTATGAAGAATTTCATTTGGAAATATGTTCTCTAATAATTTTCAGTGTGTTTTAATATTCATGCCTCTATTATTTTCTTCCCACTGGAGAATTTGCAAACATATCAAAAGACAGGGACTGTATATCATTAAGACTGAAGATCTATTTAGGCCTTTCATCTTTCTGGGTAGAGCAGTATCAAGACAAATCTGGTCTCAGAGAGTTACTTTTAACATCAGCCAGCTTCATACACATGCATAAGATTAATCAGGTCAAATGCTGACCTCATCTCTTGCGTCTTCTAATTCCCTCTGTTACTTTGCCACACGTGTTGATATACTTTTGCCTGAAGTCTACACTACAGTTTTAATTCCCACTGTATATCTCATTTCTAACTGAACATTTTGCTACCATCTGAATTAGGAAATTATGAAAACAGGGTTTCTTATATTAACCATGATATCTTTACCTGTTGTCAACCTCTTGGTCAATATGGTTCAAACTGTTTACTCCCCCAAAGAGTAAAACATGATGTCATCTGCAAATCCATGTCTCATATTGGCTGTCTTCCTACTCCAAGGCCTTGACCCTCTGCAATTTTTGCTCCCTCTGAACCCTGCCAGAACTCAGCCATCTCCCTAGATATTTGATGTAATCCTTCTCTCTACTGATTCCCACAGTATCATCAGAGATGATCTCAGTAGAATGTAGTGGCAGTGGTCGTATGTAGACATTATTTGCCTATAAGTAAATCTGTTATTTCTAAATTGAGGAATGCTTTGTTTGTGTGACTTCTTTACTTTTCATATCAAGTGCACTCATCAGCAATAATGAAGCAAAATAATTTGCATTTCTGGTTTTCTGTTCTTATAATTAAAAAAAAAACACTTTTCTTCCACAAAATATGAGGTCAACCAACAAATGGAAGTCATCTGTCAATTATTTTACTGAATATATCTCCACCTCTTGCTGAACCCAATTTATTTCTCCAACACCAGTATTTTACTTTCTTACTATTTGTACGCATGGTTCATTATTTTATCTCTTTTTGTAATGTGACTTTAATTTACCTAAAAGTGCAACTGTTAAAACTTATAAACAGCAATTATCAGAGTATGAAACCAGTCTCTTTCCTGTAGAGCTGACATGTACTTAGCTAATTACCTCATCATTGCCTTAGCGGTATTTACAGTGAAAGAAGCATTTATGCACAGCTTTGTCTGTGGGGCCAGGCAACTGTTAAATATATAATATAGCATTTTGGGTAACAGTTTTGAAATAGCTCAGAAAGCCCAAACAAAGAAAATTGAGGACTTACAAAAAGAGTGAAAAGGTAGACAGAGTTTAGGAACTAACAGATTAGGGAAGGATCAGATAACAGGATTTCAGTAAAACACTAATACCCCCATCCCAAAGTTAGTTATCTGTCTGTAAAGCTGAAAATATTCCCAAGAATGTCACAAATTCCCAGTGGAAACATCTATGGATATTAAAATAAAAATGGGGCTTCTTAAAAGATAATGCAAGGGATCCTAAGAATTATCTAATGAAGTCCTAAATATGTCAGAGTTCATTTCTTGAAAATAAAGTACAGTTTCACTCAATTTTAGTCCCAAGAGAAAAGCTTTAGGCAGTCAGTTCCCAAGCCATAGGTTCCTGGGGAGCTCCAGGATTAGTACAAAGGTTCCAAACTTCCATATACACACTAAGCATTATATGTAGACATTACATATCTCAAACATAAATGTATTACTCTTTTTTGAGTCTGTGTAGTCTCTTGTATAATGAAAAATGCATTTTTTTCTAAATACATGGTAGGTTTTTTAAAAAGTGGACATTTCCTTAAAAACAGTTAAGAAAATTAGTTTGATGACAAAAGATCTGTCACCAGGCTGGAATGTAGTGGTGCGATCTCAGCTTACTGCAACCACCCCCTCCCAGGTTCAAGCAATTCTCCTGCCTCAGCCTCCCGAGTAGCTGGGACTACAGGCCCACACCACCAAGCCCAGCTAATTTTTCTATTTTTAGTAGAGACGGGGTTTCACCATGTTGGCCAGGATGGTCTTGATCTCTTGACCTCATGATCTGCCTGCCTTGGCCTCTCAAAAAAAGATCTTCTTAATAAAGAAATTTGCAGACAATTCTAGACCAGGTAATGATATGTTCAGTTCAAATATAGGTAGGAAATTCACATAAGAAGGCTGGCAGGAGGGTAGAGAGACGGACAGTCCTAAGTAAATAAAGTAGAGCGTAAATGGAAATACTTACATGGCAAAGATGGGGAACAAATACAAAAAGACATATGGAATGAAATGGTAGATTTTCAAAGTAAGATTAATTTCATTGACTAAATTGAGTTTGAAAGACTATCAGGTATTCAGGTAGAGCCCATTGACAAGTGACTCTGAGGACCTGATTAAGAGAACGCTCTGAGTTACCTGGGAACATCAACTGTTTCCCTATTAGGGTATAGTTTAAACTGTGAGTTTGATGAAATTGCCAAGAGAGAGAGTGTGTAACATGGGTAGTTAGTATGCATAGCCCTCTGCTGGAAATTCTATGAGGATTAAATAAATGTTCAACAGAAGTGGATTTACAGGGAAGCTTAGCTTTGGAGCTCCTTACTTGGACGGGCCATTCCGAGGGTTTACCTCTAAATAGCTCCTATTTTTAATTTATCATTTTGTATTTATTTTTTTAAGAGAAAGACTTCACACTGTAAAAATTGCAAGCCCCACAAAAATCTGGATCCATACATGTTCTAGTCCCTCAAGGAACCTGTACAAATAAAACATTAAGTAACAATAAAAACAGTTTGTTTCTAATTGTAGCTCTGATGGCTATTCAAAAAATGCTGTGAGCTGATGTGTTTCTATGGACATGTTTAATGAAAGAGCTGAGTCTTAAGGGTTGCAATGACACTTGAATGAACAAATGAACGAATAAACGAAGATAGAGAGTTAATAGAAATGCAGGCGTTTCATAAGGAAGTGAGGACACAATAAATAGAATAAATCAGTCTCAGGTTGTATGCTACCAGAAAAACCCCAGGAGATTTTTGTTTTCAAGTTTCTTGGCAGACTTTTTTTTTTTTTAACCTCGAGGCAGATTAGTATTATAATAATAATAATTACACTCCCCCATACTATAGTCTACTTCGGCTTATAATTCTTTACCATTACATATAACCTCACTATGCTGTTGATAGCACCATGTTGTTACAGAGTTAGGAAATATGGTAAGATGATGGCCCCAGGGTTCAGGACAAAGAGGGAAGATACAGGCAGCCACAGATGATGTATTCACATTTCAGATTTGGTTTCCCGATTGTGCTGCAATGTTGTTTGGGTTTATTATTAATTATTTTGCCTTTATTTTTCTTTACACTTGGTAAATTTAATGAGCTGTTTCTAAGTAATGGTGCTTTTTTATTCCCACTGCTATCATTCTATTCCAAATCCTTATCAGTGCATGACTGTGTTACCAACTTCGGTCTTTTCATGTGTTGAGTTCTTTTTTTTTTTTTTTTTGAGATGGAGTTTCGCCTTTATTGCCCAGGCTGGAGTGCAGTGGTGTGATCTCAGCTCACTGCAACCTCCACCTCCCGGGTTCAAGTGATTCTGCTGTCTCATAGTCCCAAGTAGCTGGGATTAATTTTTGTATCTTTAGTAGAGATGGGGTTTCACCATATTGGCCAGACTGGTCTTGAGCTCCTGACCTCAAGTGATCCACCCGGCTCGGTCTCCCAAAGTGCTGAAATTACAGGCGTTAGCCATGGCCCCCGGCCTCATGTGTTGAGTTCTTACTTTTTGGTAGGCACTCAGTTGAGTACTGGTGATGAGCAGTGAATGAGATGGAGCTTATAGTCTAGCCTTTTAGATTTTCACAACTATTTATATTCTTTTTTAAACTTACCTTTTCATCTGTTTCTTTTTCTTTTCTATTTTTGCTCAATAAACTAAAATTGGCCTCCAGTTTTTGTTGCATCAGCCTCAATTTAAAGGCACCATCAGGTCTTAAAGTATCTCTCTCTCATACTCACCCTCTCTTTTTGTTAGGAATGTTTCCTGATATATCAAGTCCATCTTTCCTTTTGTGTGTATTAATTTTTTTTTTTTTTTTTTTTGCTTTAGGATGTATGGTTTTTTCCCATCTATTTACCTAAATTTTACTCTTTTTAAGCCCATCCTCCTCTCAAAAAACATTAATTTTTTCATCTTTATTGTTTTCCCCTCTAATTAATTAATTTATTTATTTATTATTTATGGACTTATAGGCAGTATCAATTTTGTGCTTATGTTTGCTGATAGTTTTCTGCATTTTAGTTCTGTATCTTCAACCAGATTGTAAGCTCCCTAAGTCATAGACGGTTAGAGATTACAGGAGTAACTTGGTCTGAGTAACATTTCAATCAATATTTTTATTGACATACTCACCCAAGTATATCACATTCTCTGCATTTTAAAGAAGAAGAGGTAAAACTCCAAGAAAAAAATGACGTTTCTATGGTCAAACAACTAGTTGTTAGCAGAGCCATATTTGCATCAGTACTATTTCCACTAAGCCTTATCTTCCACGTTCCACATGTTGCCTGGGCCAGGGTTGAACAGGTAGCAGGTGCTCAATAATTTCTTTTAATGGTATGTACAGAATGAAGTATATTTGTTGCGATGACTCATTCTATGGTTACATGGCCAAAGGTAAAGGTTGACAATAGAGGATCTATTTTTCCCTTGTCATAAGTAAATAGGGGATGGTGAAACATGAAGGGTCAATGAAAATATCAAAGGTGAGCATGTAACCTCACTATGCTGTTCGTTATAGGTGAGCAATTCTTTTAAAATTACTTTCTTGCTAATTTTGGGTGATAATTGCATTTCCTGAGTTGATGACTTAACAAATGTTTTATGATTTAGAGGCACCATCAGATCTAAATGCCCAGCCCCTGCACGGTAGACAATTTATTTGGCTTGGCAAACTCCACTCTCTCTCTTTTTTTTTTTCCTTCTTCAACTTCTAGTGAAGTTGGCCTCTTGGAGATGGCATTTTTAAGAGTAATGCAGATACCTCCTTTCCTATCAATAAAGCTGTGATTTACAGTATTTAATCTAGTTGAAAGGAAAGAAAAATGGAAGTCTGCATACAGAATAAATGAAATTATAATAAAATGGCACACTCCCAAAGTTTTCCTTATACGTAGAGTATAAACCTGTCACCCAGCCTTATTTGCTGCATACAGAGCTCCATCGATCAGAAAAAATGGAAAGCCTGGCATTCCAAGACTCTCAATACTGCATTTCACTTACTAGGTTCTGTAGAATTTATTGGGTAAGTAATGTGGTATTTAATCCACACTATTTCCTCTCTTCTGTATAAGACTAAGTCTCTATGTAAGACCTAGAAGTATTCTTTATAATTTCTGCCTCACATCTATCTGGATTCTACTTTTTATCCATGTACTGCCATATTCTGGGTTGTCCTGTGACCCTCAATTGATTATAAAACATTCAGCCTTCATTAGTAAGGGCTTCCTTTGATTTCTTTTCCATCAATAATTGCCCCTTGGAGAAGGTACGACTATGGAAAATTGTTTGTGTTTTGTCAGTAACTTAGAAATGCTGGAATGAAATGGAAATATTTCCCCAATGAACTATAAACTGCTCTCTCTTGCTCAGCCTCAAAACTTGAGTGTGATTGAATGTTTATTCAGCACCAACAATGTACAGGCACTTCAAAAAAGCATTCTGTTTATCTAGCACTCTAAACTTCTAAAGACATGTCACATACATTGCCTAATTAGTCCTCACCAGACCCGAGGAAAGGAGGAAAGGAGGACATGCACATTATTCCCACTACACACAGTGGAAATAAAGCTCAGACTTTTTAACAAGATAATTGAAGTCAAAGGGCCACAGGACATGAGTGAAACACACTCCCTGACTCATTCTCAACTAACCAATAAAGTACATTGCTTGTTTTTCCTCTCTCTATTCCCTTTTTTGTCGTTTGTTTCCATCACCTGTTTTAGACTCTGGTTTTAGACTCTGGTTCATTCTTGTCTTAAATTTTTTTAAAAATACTGATATTTTCTTTTTGATCTTGCTGTGTTCTTCTTCCCTTTGTGCAGTATTATTTATGAATCTATTTCCTCTTCTTTTTTCTTTTCACTTACTACTGCATTTAAACTGTTATTATAGGAGACATCACAGGAGGAAAACAGTGAGAACATTAAGATGGTCTCTCTCTGTCTCTCTCTTTCTCTCGTGTTTCTGGTGCTGTGTTCGGTACTCGCTCTCTGTTCCCATTGAGGTTGCAGCTTCTCTGCTGAATCACTGCTTTGTATTCAGCCAGGGACCATGGAGTATTCCCAGTGTATTTATTTTCTGTTCCTGAGCTGAATGCTGGGTGCTTCTTTGTCCTGATGCCTTCTGCAAAGGAGTTTAGGAGGTGGGGGATGGAGGGGAAAAAGAGGAGGAGGGATAGGAAAGCCAATAAAGCTTTCTCTATCCCCCAGAGGAATGTGTGCAAACGTCTTTAACATTGCTTTCCTCAGTGTTCTCTCTGCCACCCTTGCTCTTAATTGGATCTAGACTCTAGAGAAAACAACTTTGTTAATGGGATGGTTAAAGAAAAAGAGAGGTGGATGTTGGCTGTGCTCAGTTCTGGCATCGTGTCCTCTTTGGGAATAAAAGTCTCAGATGCCTGAACTGAGGAAGGAATTCCACTCTCTTGATCATGAGGAAATACCATTTTCCTTCTGTTGCAAGTTTTTTTTCCCGTCTTAAAATGAAAGATTATATTCTGTGTCTCCTAAAGATACACGAGACTAATTTGCTTAGCAAATGTAGCTCATCTATTTACTCAGCTATTTGTCTAGTCATCCATTAATCTGTTTGTTTATACCTTTGACATATGGCTGTTAACCATGTCTTTGTGCCAGGCACTGTGCAAAATTTTGGGAATAAAGTAGTAAATAAGAGAAATAAAGTAACAACACTCACGGGGCTTACATTCTGATTGAAGAGGAAGGCAGTAAACAAGTATGTCAATACATAAATAAGATAGTTACAGCTTGTGGTAAATGGTAAAGTTGAAAATAAACAGATTATAATAACAAAACTATGAAAAGGATATTTTGGAGAAGGTATCCAGGTAAGACATTTCTGAAGGGGTAATATTACAGTTGAGACCTAAAAGCTGCTTATATAAGCTTAGCAGCACTATTTATTTTTAGCAGTTTTAATGAGGTATAACTTATATATAATAAAATTCACTTGTGTAAAATATTCATTTCAATTCATTATTAGTAATGTACAGAGTTTTGCAGCCATCATCACAATCTAGTTTTAGAAGACTTTCATCATTCCCAAAATTTTTTTCATGCCCACCTTTAGTCAGTCCCCATTTGTACTCCAGACTCTGGGCAACCTCCACCTTACTTTCTGTTTCTATATACAGTTGTTCCTTGGTGTTCTGGGGGACTGGTTCCAGAACTTCCTTTGATACCCAAATCAAGTCTCTTCTATAAAATGGGGTAGTATTTGCATATAACCTACACATATGCTCAATATACTTTAAATCATCTCTAGATTATTTATAATACCTGATACAACGTAAATGTTATGTAAATAATTGTTATACTATATTGCTTTTTATTTGCATTATTTTTATTGTTGTATTGTTATTTTTCATTTTTTCAATATTTTCAGTCTGAGGTTGGTTGAATCTGTGGGTGTGGAACCCACGGCTATGAAGGGCTAACTGTATTTGCTTTTCCTGGACACTTCATATAAATAGAATCATACACTACGAAGTATTTTGCATCTGGCTTCTTTGACTTAGCATAATGTTTTTGAGATTCATGCATATTGTAGCATGACTTAATAGTTTGCTCCCTTTTAATGACTAAATAGTATTCCATTGTGTAGATATGCCGTATTATGTTTAACCATTCACCTGTTAATGGACATGTGGATTGCATCCAGTTTGGGGCTGTTATGAGGAATGTTGCTTGGGTATTTATGGTCAATTCTTTGAGGGAACATATATTTTCATTTCTTTTCCATAGGTACTGAGGATTGGAATTACTGGATTATATGGTAAATCTTTTAACTTTTTAAGAAACTGCCATATTGTTTTCCAAAGTAACTACACCATTTTAGGTTCCCACCAGCAATATTGACTGTTTCAGGTTTTTCATATACTTGTCGACACTTATGGTTGTCTCTCTTTTGGGTATAGCCATTCAAGTGACTATGTAGTGATGTCTCATTATAGTTTTAATATTTACTTACCTAATACCTAATGTTGTGCATTTTTTCTTGTACTTATCAGCCATTCGTATCTCTTCTTTTGTAATGTGTTATTCAAATATTTTGCCTCACTCTTGATTGAGAATTTTGTCCCTTATTATTGAATTTTGAGAACTCTTCTTCTTCTTCTTCTTTTTTTTTTTTAGACAGAATCTTGCTCTTGTTGCCCAGGCTGGAGTGCAATGGCACGATCTCAGTTCACTGCAACCTCTGCCCTCTGGGTTCAAGTAGCTGGGATTACAGGCGCCCACCACCATGCCCAGCCAACTCTTCTATTTTCAGCAGAGACAGGGTTTCACCATGTTGGCCAGGCTGGTCTCGAACTCCTGACCCCAGGTGATCCACCCGCCTCAGCCTCCCAAAGTGCTGGGATTACAGGCATGAGCCACCACGCCTGGCCCCGATAATTCTTTATGAATTCTGCGTGTAAGTCTTTTATCTTTCAGGATATGGCTTATCTTTTTATTTTCTTTTAAAGTGTAAAAGTTTTGAATTTTGATGAAGTTCAATTTATCAAGGTTTCTTTTATAATTCTGCTTTTGGCATTGTAGCTAAGAACTTTTTGCCTTAGAATAACAAAGAGTTATTCTTACCTTCTTCTCTAAAATTATATAGTTTTAGCTCTTACATTTGGGTCTATGATCCATTTTTTATCAATTTCTATGTATGCTATGAGGCAGGTTCTAAATTTATATTTTTTTCAATGTGGAGATCTAATTAGTCCAGCACCACTTGTTGAAAAGACTATCTTTCCTCTATATAATTGCTTTGGCATCTTTGCCAATTTATTTATTTATTTATTTTTTAAGACACAAGTCTCTCTCTGTCACCCATGCTAGAGTGCATTGGCATGAACTCCACTCACTGTGACCTCTGCCTCCCGGGTTCAAGTGATTTTCTTGCCTCAGCCTCCCAAGTAGCTGGGATAACAGATGCATACCACCACGCCCGGCTAATATTTTTGTATTTTTTAAAATTAGAGATGGGGTTTCACCATGTTGGCCAGGCTGGTCTCGAACTCCTGACCTCAAGTGATCTGCCCACCTTGGCCTCCCTCCCAAAGTGCTGGGATTACAGTCTGGAGCCACCGCGCCCAGCCCAATTTATTTATTTTTGATTGCTCTGTTTCAGAAGAAAACAATGGTTTATGAAAGCTGAAATATGTTAGTTTGTCCTTAGATCATTCCTTGTTATCCGATGCTGAAATTTTTAGTACTTCATGCCGAATTTTCAAAAGATGTATAAGATATAGTCTTTTGATTATCTACTGTGAAAAAATGGGTTTGGGCTGGGCGCAATGGCTCAGGCCTGTAATCCCAGCACTTTGGGAGGCAAAGGCAGGCAGATTGCCTGAGGTCAGGAGTTCAAGACTAGCTTGGCCAACATGGTGAAACCCCGTCTCTAATAAAAATTCAAAAATTAGCCAGGCATGGTGACAGGTGCCTGTAGTCCCAGCTACTTGGGAGGCTGAGGCAGAAGAATCACTTGAACCCAGGAGGCGGAGGTAGCAGTGAGCTGAGATCGTGCCACTGCACTCTGGTCTGGGTGACAGAGCAAGACTTTCTCTTGGAAAAAAAAAAAAAGAAAAGAAAAAGAGAAAAAGAAAAAATAGGTCTGTACTAGGCACAGATAGCTATAAACCCTTTTTCTGCTCTCAGTTTTCAGGAAGGAAATGATATATCTGCCTTAGCATTCAACAAGAATAGGTACAGTGTCACTTAGATGTTATAGGAACAAAACAGAATTTCTAAGTCAAGAGAAACTGATGTGAGAGTTATTTTTGTAAAAGGTATTATGATAAATATATTACTGGTGGTTTGGCTGTATGTCTAAAATACTTTCCTCTATTTTTTTAAATGGCTAATACAAGTAGATGAATACTCAGAGTTATACACATCTCATCTCTATGTTGGACAATGAGCAACTTATCCTATCTTTTCTGGCCCAAGTTGGTTCATTTTGCTTTGAGGTTTCTTATCTTTTCCCTGTGAATTTACAGACTTGGGTTTCCATTATTAGTCTGCCTTGTGCCTATTGATACCTGTTTTGGATTTTAAAAAAAGATTACTGCTTTACCCCAAATAAGTGTCTTTTAGATCTTCCTTATCTTTGTACGCTGAATCTTGACCCACTCTGCCCTACTTTTCTCCTCTCCTGGCTTCTAGCTCCCCACTGTCTAGACCTCAGAGCACTCATTTTCTAAAAAGAGAAATTTAAACAATTCTGAAACCAGTATTATTTAAAATCTCAATTACCTATTCTCAAGCCTCTAGAAACACAGGGGATTATCTATTCTATAACTTCCAAATGAAATCGGTAAATGATTTCTTGAGTACACATTCAAGGGATTAAAAAAGGATGTCACTTTTAACTGGAATTGTCAAAGAAGGCTTCAAAAATATGTGGCAAATGAAACTTCTTTAAGGATGATGAGATTAATTGTGTAGTGATATGGTAGGGGATAGAAAAGTAGGGAACTCCAGGCAGTATCGTTTCATTTATCCATTCAGTCATCACCAGGTATAATGCCATAGTGGCAGGAAGCGTAGGGTGATTTTGGAGAATATTTATGAATTGCCTACCCAGAATAGGAGACACAGGGTAGCACTTCTACAAAGGTGACATCAATATGGTGTCTTTAATGCTCAAGTAACAGTTTGCCTATGATGGTTAAAAGGAATAAGAACAGATATGTTGGGGAGAGGAAATAGCACATGCAAAAGCACAGATACATACAGGTTTATGGAGAGTTCAGGGGACTAGTAGTGAATTGGTATGGGTGAAGCATAGTATGAATGTGACCATGAGCAAAGGGGTAAACCTGGGGGAGCTCAAGCGGTTTTAGCAAATAGTGAATCTCTTTACCTGGTAAATATGAAGGTTGCAGAGAAAATTAAGATATCTATCTATCTATTTATCTATCTATCTACATGAAAATGTAGACAAGAATTAGTTTTCAGCCACCTGGAATACCAAGTTCAGCTTTCTGAATTTAATTTTAATTTTACTGGGCAAAGGAAAGTAATTTGTTAATGCACATTGATATAATTGTGTCCCATGGCATAGTTTAAAGGTGAGGAATGGCTGGCAGCAGGGGATCATCCAGAAGCTTCCTGAAGTAGTATGTATTTCATGACATGAAGGGATAAGCTAGAATAGTAAGTGTGGCATTGAAAATAAATTTAAAAAAAACATGAGAAATATAATGAAGAAATGATCAACAAGAATTTGTAGCTGGTTGGCTTAACGTGACAAGTGTGAGTGAAGATGTCATTGAAATGTCAAGCTTGCAAATAATAGGGAATTAAGCAAGGGGAGCATTTTTGGTGTGGGAAAGATGACAAATTGGGTTTTTACACATGCTGAGTTTGAGATGACATTGAAATATCTAATAGACCATTTTTGCTGGCCAACTGAGATAAGTAAGTTTCACGAGTGAGATCAGTGCTAAAGATTGGATGAGGAAGGTTTGCGGTATAGTGGAAGAAAGATTTGTACTTTAAAATAAACATAAATGGCATAAAAATACATTGGCTCAACTGTGGCTATACAGGAAAGTGACCAACTAAAAACTCCAGATACCAGTGAGAGGGAAAGAGACAGAATAAACACATATTTACAAAACAAATATTCTAAAAATGGCACAACTTTTTAAGATTGCATCTTTGATAACTCAAGGGAGTTTAGGTTATTAAAGCCACTGTAATTAGTCTCAAACTTCTATCTCTCTAGAATGTAAACGTTTTCTCTGCAGTGTAAAAGGGTGCAGGCCTTTTCTGTGACTCCTGCAGCAGAAACTCCGTAAGACCTACAGGACCTAGGCACTGATACTTAGAGACACAGCAAAATATTTTTTTACTGATGGAGCCTCAAAGATACACAAAAGTGTTATACTGTCCTCTTGTCATCATTTATTTATTATAATCAGGACTGACAAGTGAAACAAAAAGACTCCTATTATTAAAAGAATAGGAAACCAAGCCAGCTGGTTTTTTAAAAAATGGCCAAGATGTACGCCAAACTCTCTTTCTCTCCCTTTTTCATCCCCCTTGTCGTATTTCTGATTTGTGTTTTCTTGTCAGCACTTTCTCCAGCAGGTCGATTCCTCTTCAGCTAGTACCAGTGATTTTTTAAGCAAAGGAAGAAACCTACTCTTTGCAGGTGAGAGATAATCAAATTAAATATTACACAGCCCCTGAAGTGCAGGCAGCTGAAAACAAGAGCCAAACTCAATATCCTGACAGATGTTGTCTTGGATTGATTAATCTCTTCTCTCACTCTGGTTTAGCCATCCTCCAGCATGGATAGCATGGCCCCTTGGCTGCATCCCAAATGGGTTGCCACGTGGCTGGGACTGACCCAGAGAAACAACCCTGTTAAATGTGCAATGGAATCCCTTCCTTTTGAGGAGGAGGAACTGAAAACCCAGCTACCTCTGCTTTGAAATCCACTGTAGTAAGGCCAGATTTTGGGCTTAATTTATGGTGCTCAGAATAAAGATGTCTTTTCTCTGAATTTTTGGTTGATACACATACACACCATTTGCTCTTGAACTTTAAGTATTGAGGTATGCACATTTTTTGATGGAGAAAAATGTGGGAGATTTGAACAAATACAATCTTGAAAAGAGCAAATAAATTATAAACTGCATCCAAATTTAAGTAGGGGAAGAAAAAAGAGATTCCTTTAGTCTTTCACTTTTCCTCCCTGCCTTCCTTTCACCTCTCTTTGACCCCTCCTGTGTTTTCCTTCCTTTCTGTCTCTTCACTTACCCTTCTAACTTCCTTCTCTCGTCTTTTATTCTGTTTAATATGTATTAGTAATTATTAAGACACTTGCTAAATGTTGAGGACACAACGAGGTTTTAAAAAAGAAGAAGAAGAAGAAGTCTCTGCCCTTATGCTGCACGTGCCTTTAACTCAGCAAGGGACCCAGGAGGTGATAAATCACAAAACAGCAATGTGATAAGCCATGTGTACGGGAGCAGAAAGATACCAGGGAAGGGTTCATAGGTTCATATAAGACATTAGGTTTGTCCTGGCCTTGAAGGATGGTCAGGTGGTCACCAAAAGGCAAGGAAAGGAGCATTCCAAAAGTAAGCATGAAAGAATGTGGTGTTTTGAGGTAGTTTGTCACCTGTATTCCAGCCTTGACAACTGCAGCATATTCACCACTCAGCTTGACACTTTCAATCACTTTCTAACTCCGTTGTTCTTTTTATCCCCATTTTGCTTCTATAACCCATTCTCCTCCCAAATGTAGTATCTTAAACTGATGATCTAGGTTTTCAGTTTATTCCAACTCTAATCATGGTGCTCCCTTAAGATTCTGTATTTAACATTTACATGTCACTGCAACTGTGAGTAAAAATGCCTTACTCCTTTTCCAGTTCTGGTACAAAACATGTGTAGGTGTCCACCACGGAGAGGCAACACATGTCTTGGAGAGAGAGCAATTAAGTGTGGCTTAGCTGGCACACAGAAGTGCTCAATTAGTGCTTGTTGTATTATTTATTTCAATAATGCTGACTGAAGGCAAATGGCCTGGAACCATTTCCCATACTACCTCAGTTTTGCAGAATAAAGTTTTCATCTATGGAAATAAAATCCATGTGAATTGTAACTCTGCTTCTTTGAATTTATGTATTATTTCTATGTTAGAATTGCAAGAATATACAGTGAAGCCTTTGTGAATGTCATCACTTTAAGGAAAATGTTTGAGTTGGAATAAACATTTCATTTTAAAATGTATACAATTTATGGAGTACATTTTCACTGGCCCAGCTTCTTTCACCCCGATCCCTAACTACACTGCTGGCCTTCCCCTTGGCAGCTTCTCACCCCTTGTATGCCCAAAGCCTTGTTGATGTATTCCAGAATCTTTCATTTGCATTCTCTGCAAGGGCCTATGTTAATTCAATATCAGCAGCATTACAATCCAGCATGAAGGGTAAAACACTATTATTGTTTATTGTGCTTTTGAGTTTATACTTTACCTGTGGGAAGTTTCAAATGACTGCATCATGCCAGTTTCCCATAATCATCTATACACCTAACTTGAGGGAGGCCAAGCTCTCTCCAAAATGAAACGAGAAAACCAAGATGATCTGGGTAATTCTTCCTGCCACTGTACCAAAGAGAACAATCTCCCTCCTCTAGATCATTTTGTTATGCATGTTGAAAAGCATCAAGGAATGTATTTCTTGTTCTCAGCCCAGTGGCCAATGAATCTGTATCAGAGCAGATTTAACTCTGTCCTCCAAAATTTGTCATTTAGGCCTATAGGTCTTTGTATCTATAGCCCTCCCTCAGCAATGTTGTGAAGCCTGAAATACTTACCTTTACCTTGTCCGGCAACCATTTTTTTGACAAATCTGTGAATCACTGTTCTGTCATTTTTTATGTCATATGAGCTCAAGCCATCTCTGTGAGCCTCATTTCTTCCTCTGTAAAATGGTTATAATAATAACTATTGTAAAATAAAAACAAATTTGGACTAAGATAGGGAGAGCCTTTAGTTAGAAAGACTATTGCAATGGGGAGAATGCTCTGATCTCACAAATCTGAAAGCATCTTCAAATTAAGCAGATTTTTTTTTTCGTGTTTAGTGTGAAGGAGGGGCAAGCAGAGGTAAGCAAAATCTTTGGAAGAAAAACTGGACAAGCAAGGGGAGATGGCCAATGAGGTCTGATAGGGAGTTACCATGCTGTGGTCAGCCACTTGCCTGGAGAAACTAAGGGAGCATGCTCCACTTTTTTATTGCTTGCTCAGGCTTGGGAGCAAGCAGAGTGAAGGGCCTGTAGGAAAGAGAGAAACCTTAGTAAAATTTGGTCACTACAAAGCAGAGGGTAAAAAATGGGCAATCATGACTACTTGGTCACTATGTCACTATTATTTACAATTACTGTGGGAATTAAATGGCAGTGCATATGCAAAAAGTCACAGATCACAGAGTAGAAATCACAGAACTCACTGATATTCCATGAGACAAATAGAAAAAGTATTCAACAAACACAGTTTGATTTCTCTCAGGCTCCATTTTCCTCCAGTTCCTCAAGATGCACTAAAGAGTCTAGTCAGGCTTTTGTGTGAGTTAGATGTGTTTTAGCTGAAATATAATTTCCACTGAGAAGAGAAGAACCAAACGTTGGACGATTGCTCTGTCTGCTTCAACTCAGTGAGATGTAAGATTGTTGAGGTCAGACCTATGTTTTCAAAATATGTCTGATGAAGAATAAATAAATGAACAGATGAATGAATGAACAAATGAACTGGAAGACACCGGCTGGGCAGGGTAGGACTGTGATATGCAGAAGGAATTGTGCTGTAAAATACAGAGGATGGATGTGTTATTGAAATCCACTGTGCTGCAGGGTAGAGAATTTTGAGAAACCTGTTACTGAAGGAGTAGGGGGTATTTTAGGGAAAGAAAAAGAGTCTGCTGGCTTTTTTTCTCCTGTAGTGAAGACTTCGGCCATTTTTGCAGTGATAATGATCCCCAGATGAGGTATAAAATTTACCCTCCAAAAATATAAATTCCCCAAAATGAAAGTTGGCATAATGATCTGACAGTGTACAACAGCCTGCTTAAAGATGCAGGAAGTGCTGTTTAAAACAAATCATGTCCATTCCTTCAATTGGATATTTTCATCCAGCCGCCTTTCCTGCCTCCTTCCTTTTCCACCTTCTTAGAATTGATTAACGATTAGAGACATGCATTAGGGTAAAGGGACAAAAAGGACTGATTGCAAAAAGCAGTTTCCTGTTTTTTTTTTTTTTGTTTGTTTGTTTTTTGTAATTTTCTGTGAGACTACCAGGTAACTGTTTTCAACTTTCTTGTCCTTTCTTGTCCTTACCAGAACCACCAATATGCTAGGAAGACTTTTGCTTCTGTCACTGGATGTTCTTTCTCTTGAATTTTTCTCTTTGTTTACTGTATACAGGAAGCCCTGAACTACAATTGGTATCTGAGACTTTTTCTGTGGATAATTTGTACCCATACCCTTTGATGCAGAGTGGCCTTTCTCCGCCTGCTGCATGTGCATAGGAACCAGTGGATGAGAAAATACAGGACTTTGGTGCTGATTCAATTTAAAGTATAGTACCTTTGCTCATGGTGACTGAATCATTGGGTTAAGTGAGTATCTATGAACAGTCAAATTAAACCTTTCCACCCCTTGTGGCAAGCAAGTAGAAGGCACATAAACATACGGGGAGAGCCTTTGAGCATCTTGTATAAATATTTTAAGGATTATATAGAATATCTGCAAAGACTAGGACAGTGCTTAACATAAAATAGGTCCTTAATAAATGAGAAAGTGTTATTTGGTTTTTAATGTTATTTTATTAGGCATTTAGGTAGTTTTCAGGATTTCCAAGTAGCTTATTATTTTGAATAACCTAATTTATTTTAATGAAATACAGAAATATGATATATGTATATAATGTCATGAAAAGTATGCTTAAAGCATGATTAGTTTGAAGTCATTTATAATTTTCTTTACAAGAAATTTGTGGTTTTAATGGTATAATCATAGGGTTGCTGATATCATTATAAGCCATTGATTATCAAACTTTACGTCAGAATCACCTGGAAGATGTGTTAAAAATGGATTGCTAGGTGGAACCCAATCATTTATATATCTAACAAGTTCCAAGGTGAAGTCGTGGCTGGTCTAAGAAACCACATTTTGAGAATCACTGTGGTAGCCAAATGCTGATGGTGAACAGCATCTGGCTACAGCAGTGATTTAGTGAGTATTTAGTGTCTTTATTGTTTTCTGCCTGGTAAATGGAAAAAAATAATTAACTTCAAAGAGTAAATGTCTGCTTTCTTTCCAATACTATACTGATGCTGCCATCTCAGATTTATTCTCAGGAAGTAAAGGACTCTCAATTTTCTTTTTGATGTTTAGGTTTATCTCATTTTTTTGAAAGGTTCAGAAAGTCACCAAACCATAACGATGTTAAATAATAACATTAAACAATAAAATCTCCCATTTTAAAAGAATTTGGGGATTAGTATTTCTTTAGACTGTTGATGTGACAGCTTTCTTCGACCCAAGCTCAAATGCAATGTAATTCATGATTTATGAAGATGCTTCTAAACTACGAACTTGCTGTCAGTACTTGTTTAATTCTTGCTTGGTAGATGGCTTATTTTCTCATTAAAAACCTATTTTCATTGACCTAGGTCCTTGATTTCTCAAAACATTTCTTATAGAGGGGGAAGAGAGTTCAAGTGAGTGATCAGAGATGTAGAAAGAATCATGAGTAAAGCATGTTTTTATAATGCCTTTGATGTGGGAACCTGCATAGTGAGACTGCATGTTTTTCAGGAGTTCCAGACAGAGAGAACCAACAGAATCCTCTGTGATGCTTTCTAGAGAACAGATCTTTTTAACTTAATCTAATCTATTGCTTTGCCTTTCTGTTCATTTCATACATGTCCATGTTCATTCTGGCTATTGGGTAGAATAATCATGTATGAATAATTACAGTTTCCACCTGTGTCCATTGAAGTCCCTGAGGAGAAATAGTTTCAGGGAAACAGAATTAGTGGTAATAATGGTATCAGCAATATAACTGCCTTAGTCCTCTTTCTCTTGATATAATGGACTACCACAGGTATTTAATAAGAACAGTTTGTTTTGCTCACTGTTCTTGAGGCTGAGAAATGCAAGAGCATGGCACCAGCATCTGGTGAGTGGTTGTTCCATGGCAAAAGGCAGAAGTAAGCATACAAGACAGAGAAATGGGGGTCAAACTTATCCTTTTTTCAGGATCCCACTCCCTCAATAATTAACCCTCTCTGGCAATAACAGCATTAATCCTTTCATGAAGTCAGAGCCCTCATGACCTAATCACCTCCTAAAGGTCCCACCTCTTTTTTTTTTTCTTCTTTTATTATTATTATACTTTAAGTTTTAGGGTACATGTGCACAATGTGCAGGTTAGTTACATATGTATACATGTGCCATGCTGGTGTGCTGCACCCATTAACTCGTCATTTAGCATTAGCTGTATCTTCTAATGCTATCCCTCCCCCCTCCCCCCACCCCACAACAGTCCCCAGAGTGAGCTGTTCCCCTTCCTGTGTCTGTGTGTTCTCATTGTTCAATTTCCACCTATGAGTGAGAATATGCGGTGTTTGGTTTTTTGTCCTTGTGATAGTTTACTGAGAATGATGATTTCCAATTTCATCCATGTCCCTACAAAGGACATGAACTCATCATTTTTTATGGCTGCATAGTATTCCATGGTGTATATGTGCCACATTTTCTTAATCCAGTCTATCATTGTTGGACATTTGGGTTGGTTCCAAGTCTTTGCTATTGTGGATAGTGCCGCACTAAACATACGTGTGCATGTGTCTTTATAGCAGCATGATTTATAGTCCTTTGGGTATATACCCAGTAATGGGATGGCTGGGTCAAATGGTATTTCTAGTTCTAGATCCCTGAGGCATCGCCACACTGACTTCCACAATGGTTGAACTAGTTTACAGTCCCACCAACAGTGTAAAAGTGTTCTTATTTCTCCACATCCTCTCCAGCGCCTGTTGTTTCCTGACTTTTTAATGATTGCCATTCTAACTGGTGTGAGATGATATCTCATTGTGGTTTGAATTTGCATTCCTCTGATTGCCAGTGATGGTGAGTGTCCCACCTCTTAATACTGTTACGATTAAATTTCAACACAAGTTTTGCAGGGAACATTCAAACCACAGCAATAAGATTATAGCCAGCCACCTATGGCCTGGAGAAATAGAGCTGCTATAGGAGACGGTGACCCCTCCGTTTGCAAAAAAGAAGACCCTATGAAAAAGTGAAAAAGCCATTATGTAACATTTTCTGCTTATGCTTTGGAGGTACAAGTTAGACCAGAGAAAGGACAGCTAAAAAATTCCATCTCTCCTGGCAAGTTACTGAGCTTGATGGGCAAGGAATGAAGAGGAGAGACCTGATGTGGCTATGGGGTTGGATCTCTAGGAAAAGAATTCTAGGAAGCATCATAGAGTTTCATGGATGAACCAAAGGACAACCATTATGTACTTGTCTGACCATGTATTATTTCTGTGACCTGAATTTTGCTATGAAAAGTTTTCATAAGAAAAGAAGTTAAGGAGGTGTTTTAAAATAGAAGCTAGAAATAGAAGAAAGCAAAGGAAGTTTGTTCCCAGTTTAAAAAAAAAAATGGCTAATTAGGTAATCCTACAAAAGATGTTTAAAACTAGCAGTTGCTTTTAGAGGTGGATTCTAGCAGGTGATGGAGCTTCCTCTAATGTTAATCCTTCTGCTGTGTAGTGTCCTTCAGCTTCACCAGAGTCCATTAGAATAACATGACACTGGAGGTTTTGTTCAAAAATCCCTTTTCTGAGCTCCCCTTGTCATTTCAATATTTAAGCCTCTATTTAGTGAGGTCAAGAATCAGGAGTCTTATAAAAAAAATTCTGTCCCTCCTATTCGGTATAACTGTCTATGAAGAGTGCCAAGAATCTTATCACTTAGAGTCGTGATTGAGGTGCTATATAGAGATTTACGAAAAACAGCAGAAATTATCTTAATGTGATGAAAATTGTATCCTCATAATGAAAACTCAGAAAGGATGGGAAAGTGAGATTCACCTGAGGTAAACTAAAGGACTGTTCTTGAAACAAACGAACAAAACACTTAAGGGAATCCTGTGAGTCCTCTTCCCTGTGGCACTAGCCTCAGTGAGAAATGTCGTGGCAGAGGAGGCAGAGTTAGGAATCTGAGCAGACACCTAGTGGGAGAGCTGGCTCTAAACGTGCCAATAATTCTCTTTTTCCTTCAGCATGCCTCCGTAAATAAGCATCTTTCTTCTTCCATTCAGCTCCTCCAAAGCATTTACAGCTCCTTAATTAGACGTATGTCTGCTATTTATTACCATTTAAAAGGGCAAGTGGTTAATGTCCCACTGTTTAATATTTCTAGTAATTATTAACTAAATAAGCACAGCTCTTTCTCTACTTACCTCATATTCGGTTGTGTCTCCTTGTATTTATACGTTAATATGGAGTAATTAAATGATAGCAGGAGAAGTGCCTCAGAGCTAGCCAATGTCATCAGCATTACAATGGATCTATGGCTCACCCTTCCAGTCGCCATTAGTGCTATTTTTAAAGGACGGATTGCAGGGGGCAGATTCTACCAGTTGTTCTGACTTCCTCAGGTCATGAGTGCAATTTCTTATAGGTATAAATTGGAGCAGGTTACCTTTATTTTCATCTTTAAAAGGGAAATGGGATGAGTGAAAACTACAGATCCCATCATGCAAAGCAGCTTGGCAGTACTGATCAGAAAAAGACCTTACAAAAAGACATGTTTCATCTCCTTGAGATGTCCCTCAGCAGTAAAGAGGAAGATGACTGAAGTCATCCTAAAGCATCTCTGTGCCAAATTTGGGCTGGAAACTACACTTTGCCCACACCAGACTTACATCATCCCTGATGGATGCAGAGGGAAAATGCTTAAACAAACAGCTGGTGGTTAAACTTTTACTGTGTCTCATAACAATGTCAATGATAACCCTCTCTCATTCAAGAAATCTGGAGAGCTTTACACATGATAGACACTTTTTAGCACTCCCAACACCCCTCCCAGGCAACTAGGAGCCAATATGATCTCTGGTGCTCAGATGGGGAAACCAATGTAGAAAAAGTGCAAATCACTTTTTCTGTTTCTGCACAATGACTCAACAGCAACGAAAAGAATATATATCTCCTGACTGCAGTCCGCATGGGTAGGCACTGGACCTCATACTTAATGAGGAATTCCTTGTGAGAAAGACCATATGTACAACTAAAGCAAAGAAGGGTTTATGCTTTATAGTCGTTGTGTATCTGACAATCAGTAAGCCAACTCATTTTCAAACTTCCAGTTCTTATGTTTTTATGTAGTTATTATTCTCTTGGTGTGACAGAAAAGCATTGACTTTGGAGTTAGATAGACTCAGCCATTAACTAGCTCTGAGATATTGTGCAATCTCTCTTGCTTCTCCGAGCCTGTTAAATGGAGGAAAATAGTATCTATCATGCACGGTGGCTATGAGGATTACATGCCTATTTTTACTCTGCCCATAGTTAAGACTGGATGTTTTTCAATGTGTTGAATGTAAATTGAAAGATTGTACCAGTCATTCAGGTGTGATTAAGTTGCTAGGCAGGAAAACTCAATTTAATACCCACTGCTTCTTTCTAAAATAAAATGCCAAAAGTATAAGAATGCTAAATATTCTTCTTCATTCAGATTTTATTTTCAGAAGTTCCACACTGTAGATTTGTCAATTTCAAATAAATTTTTGATTTTAGTTAATTTCTCCAAAGAATGAAAATAAACATTCTTTCTGCACTTTTAGAACAAACACATAGCATTGATGAATGTCTCATCTATCCATTTATTTACTTACAGTAACATTCACTATAACTGTAGCTTTTATATAAATCACATTTTCCAATTGTAGGCAATATATAATCATTACATAAAATTTAAATGACATAGATATGTGTAAAGATGGAAAACATTAATGGTATTTGATGCATCTTTCTTTACAATCTCCTCCAAGAACATGTTTCTCAGAGTCCATGTTTTGTCCCTATTTATTTTATTGGAAGTATTATGATAAGAAGTTTGTGTGATGATTACCTCAAGCCTACTCCTTAATAAGTTTACATTAGGCTCTGATGTACCTTCTTATTCATCATGGTTCTATAATAGTATATTTTAATACTATATAAAATAGGATGAAACTTGTTAGAGCCTGACTCTGTTTGTAGGAGCTTATGGCTTGTCACTTGTCACAAGAATTGGTCCACTTGGTGAATGATAGTTGGGTCTGGAGTTAAGAATAAATACCGTCAGTGGCCACCTGGGAAGCTGGGTTTAGTAGACACTGGCCTCTAGATTGTTCCTGTCATGCTCAGCTTACAAATTTTAACATGCAAATTCATCATTTTCCATGACAAGGTAAATCAGGCATGCAAATCATGTACCATAGTCATGAAGATTGCTACATGAACAATAACCAACAATTTCTTAAGATTGAACAACCCCAAGGTTGCTTCCATAAGTCACCATTCGCTTTTATGCACATTCTCGGGCTATACTTAGACCTTTTTCCTAACATAAGCATTCCTTGCAAAGGCCTGAAGATGAAGAATAGAATCTTGCTGTATCCTTACTGGTGGGTATAGGGGGGAATGGCATAGGGGTTCCTTAAAACCTTACTACTATTGAGAATCTATATTTAAGATTCGCGATAATCAGTATTGAGAATCAACTAAAGGTCATTTAAATTTGACTTTTATTTAATTACCTTCACATTTTGCCTCTAATAACATAACTGTTTCTGCTTTATTCAAAATAGTCTTTTAGGCTTCTCTCTGTATCTGCTTCACATAGGTGTTTGGTGGATGCATGTTTGGAAAGACACCTGTATATATATTATAGGGTATAGACAAGTAGATGGAAGATGAACAGAGAGAAGGATACATAAATGGATTATGAACTGATGAAAATGTACTGTGTGTTCCCTTCACAGGCAGATATGCTTGGCTATTTTTTTTTTATCAGTCTTCTTAAAGAACTTGAAATTTAAATTAAAAAAATTCAATTAGTGAAGGCAGAAAGTTAAAGTTTCTTCATACTCTTGCAGCAGATGCTTTGAGAATCAAAGACAGGTGGCTTAAGAATTACTAAAAAGAGCCATCACTTGTCTTTTTTATTTTCCATTCTCTTCTTGCCATAATTTCTTCCTTTGCACTTTCTCTTTTTACCTCTTTCTAGGCCTCATCTTCCTTTTCTTTATACTTACATTTTCTACTGCCCTATTTGCTATTTTTTTCTCTCAGTCTCCCTGTTACTCTCTTTATTTTGTTCTACCTTAGTTCTGTCAAAAGTGACCATTTATTTTAGTTTTTACTTGTTATTATGGGGGTGCTGTGTGCATGGAGAACAGGAGGAGATAAGCTTTCAAAAAGAAATAGAAGTGCTGTTCCAAATTTGCCATTTTTTCTCTCTATTGCAATAGCAAGCATTTTCTACTCAATTCCTAATCAAAGGATGAGAAGAAGATGCAAAGAAAAATTGTGAGGTTTAAGTGGAAGTATTTGATTTAAATATCAATTAAAAATAAAAAAGGCAGGAAGCAAATGTAAGACAGCAGAGTAAAAAAAGAGGCTCAGAGAGGATAACCAAAAGGGAAATCACCAAGAAATGATTCATAATTATATCATGCCTCCTGAAAGAGAGCCATGCCTCTGAAAATTTAAACTCTTTGATGATAAAGCTTTAACGCTGCTTATTGATTCCCAGCTATACTGGGTAGTATAAACTTTAACCTATATCTATGGTATGATTTCCAAGACATAGAAAGAGTTGGGTGTTTGGATAATTCTCTTTGTATGCTAATTTATTCAGCATTGGTGGTTGTGGCCTGTACTGCTTCATGCAGTACATCCTCAGAGTTCCCCAAGTCTCGAATAAGTGAGTCTTCAAAATAGAAAGGAATTTCAGATACCATGTTGTTTGTTGACCTTTAATTTTTTTGGCAGATGTACACGTCCAGATTTTTACCAGAGCTAAAAGAGAATATTAAAAAAGATAGAAATGTAACTGCTATGCAAAAATTATATCATTCGAATTTGCAGAAAAGTGAATATAGGAAACAACTAGAAATTTTATAAAGTTCTTGCTGAGAGTCCAGATAATTTTCTAGGCTTATACACCAGTGAGAAACTAAAATCTTATCTGTTTCTAGTTTTTCCACGTTCAAGTAGTTACTTCTCTTTCTTCCCACTATGGTTCACACATATCTCCCTCCCAACAGATCAGAAAGGTGATTCTACTTCTCTGTTATTAACTAACTGCATGATCATGGGCAGGTTTCAAAATCTGTGGATTCCATATCAGCATCTGCAAAAAATAATTAATCAATAGCACCTCTAATGAGCCTTATAGATCTCAATATTCATGAGACTCATTAAAAACTTTTCTCCTCTTTCTTATTTTTCTTTCCTTTTTCTTATTTTATAACTTAGTGCTTCTGTTGATCACAACACTGCTCATTTGCTTGGAGTTTTGCATGTTTTTTTCTTGTTGTTCATTTAAAGTCAAGATGCAACATCTCCTCTTTAACTATTTATCATATTGGAAGCATTTCATATTGCCAGTGTGACTGTTACTAGCAGTGTGTCAGTCAGACAGAACATCTCAGAGTGGCATTTGCAACCCAGACAAAGAAGTTTCTCACACTGTCTGTCTCCCAGACGCTCTCCACCTGTCTTCTGTTCTTATCAAGGAAGATAAGTAAGTAGCTCATGTTCCTCATAGAAATAATTTAGCAGCTTGTCTGTCTAGAAGGTAATGGCATAGCATGTGTAATTCCTGCAATTTTGATAGTGTAACATAATAGGAAATGAGACACCCCCAAACTGCAACCCAGACAGCCCTGTTGTTCAGAGTGGTAAATTACTCCAGCCTCCTACTCACAGAAGTATTGCGGTCAGTGCCATGCATCTATGCCTGTTCTTTTGAATCTTTTCAAGCTGCCTATATCTAGGAAGCAAATATATTACTTACGTACTACCTAAAACTTATAGATAGCCCAATATGAATAAACTCTTAGCCTCTGAATCCAATGATTTTGGGCTCTTTTTATTCCAATTTCCCATTGAGTTGCCCCTTTTCAATAAATCCTGGTTTTGTGCAATGTTAACATATCTCAAGTCCTGAGGTGCATTATTACATTGACCTCAGAGACTAGAAAATGAGACATTTAGAGGAAGAGAAACAGAATTGGTCACATGTTTGAATATCTATACAGAAGAAAAGAGAAAGAAAATTTCTAGGAAAAAAATATGAGCCATATTTCTCCTGTCAATTCTGAGTGTAGCTTTTGATATTTACCACAAAAAAAAAAATTTTGTCACCTTAGAATCATGTGATCTGTCTGAGGTTGGCTATCAAGGAGGAAAAGCCATCTGTTTTATTAAATTATAGTATTTCTTTGTGAGATAGTATATCTGTAGAGAGTTTTATTGTCATCATTATCATTGTAATAATAATGACAGGATGTCTTCCTTTGACTTTATGACTTATTTACATTTATTCACCCATCTGTCCATTCATCTACCCACCACATTCATCTATTCACCATCCATCATTAATCTGTTAATTTCTTGAATGTCTTCTGTGCATATATTCTATGTAAGGCACTTTGCAAGGAACTAGGAAGTGCCTTATAGTTTACTATAACTATCTATTTAAGCCAGTCTGGTACTAACTGGCATATTTTTACTTTATGAGAAACCCTTCCAAAGCAGGGGAAAAGTAATATTTTCTGAAGCATTAAAAACAGAGAGAATTCTAACTTTCTCTATTAGATCGTAATAAATAGATCCTTAAACTTGATTTTGTATTTACAACTGAATCTAAGATTTGCAATCAATATAATCATGGATCACATAGACTATTTGTACCCATTTTTGGCATCTAAAAATACATGGTAACATTTCAAATGGTGAATTTTTACCATGATTTTTTTTTATTTTCTGATTTCTTTATGAATTAAAACTTTAGGGGAAAAATACTTCCCCCTTTAATCTCCTGTTTTAACATATAAAAAATTCTAAGCTGACTTTGGGAGGTCAAGGCTGGAGGATCGCTTGAGGTAAGGAGTTTGAGACCAGCCTGGGCAATATAGGGAGACTCTGTCTCTAGGTAAAAAAAAAAAAAAAAAAAAAAATTACAAAAGTAACCATGGTAATGTAGTAGTACACACCTGTAGTCCCTGATGCTCAGAAGGCTAAGGTTGGAGGATTGCTTGATCCCAGGAATTTGAGGCTGCAGGAGCTATGATCACCCCCCTGCACTCTAACCTGGGCAACAGAATGAGACTCTGTCCTTTTTTTGTTTAAAAAAAAAAAAAGATTCTATGCCAAATCTACATTTTGCAACTTTTAATGTGGTTAATCAATCATGTATGAGACATGATTGCATAAATCTTGCATAAATCTTAAGAAAATATGTAAAATAATAAACCCATATGTATTTCAACCCATAAATTTTTGAGAGCACACAGAATTATTTCAATTAGATGTTTAGCTACATTTTATTAGTTTGGATTTAGTTAATGTAGGCTCTTCAAGTTGTAGATTTGTTAAATTTCTACCAAGGGATTTTTTTTCTTTTTAAGAATGTTCTTTAAAAGTTCACAAATATCTCCCAAATTAATCTACCATCAGTAGTATATATTTAAGTGTTCAGTAAACAAGAGATGCAAAAGCAAACCCTTAAGATGAATATCTTAATACATTCACAGTGATTTTTATGGAAATAGAAATACATTGTTTATTATTGAGCTTACATTCACAGTTATGTAGTTTTAACTATAAAGAAAAGGAAACTTTCAAGCAAATGCCATGTAGAAAAGTCTCAGAAGAGGGTTACTATTAGCATTAGTTTATTGTCCAAGGCACTGTCTGCAAACTTCTTGTTCCAGCATAGCTATGAATGACATTCTCTTTCACTTTCAAAAAATCCACTTTGGGCAATCAATTATTTTATGACTACAAGTTCGGAAAGACTGATTAACTTGGTTTAGGTTTCATGACCTCTCTGGACTAATCACTGTGATCAGAGGGGTAGGATACAGTGATTGGCCATATCTGGATTATATGCTAACACTTGAGTCCAGAAACCTAGGGAATTTGGCAGCTTCCACTTGAAACATAGGTGGATTCCAGAGGAGCATTCCCTGAAGGCAAGAGTAGTTTTCACTAGACAGTGTAAAGATGTGCTTACTGCACAGGTAAAACACACATATATCCATTGAGTCATAACAGAGTGCAAAGAATGCTGAGCAGGGGAGTTTTACTGCATCTAGTATTTTGTATTACATGGGGGTTTTATTGCATCTAGTATTTAGTATAGTAGATTTATCTTTTAAAACTGAACACAGTTATAGTGCATACTCTGAATAAATCAGCCCAGTCATTTATGTACATATACTCGCATATATATATGCTTGATGATGTATACGTATGTCTGTATATGTGTGTATAAAAACATACAGCCTTAACCTTATTTAATGCCAATAAATAGTGAATTAATTATTAGCATACTTTGTAGGGTTATAATTATGTCTGTATTTATATAAGCAATTAAAATGACTTTGAATGAAGATCTTGGCAGTTTTTGTTTGTATGTTTTTAAAAATTTTCTTACTGTTGGTGATTGAGATATTGAGATATGCTGTTTTTAAATTAGAGTGGCACATGTATAAGTAACATGTACACATTTTGCTTTCCTAGCCAGGCCTATCCTCAGCAGTTTCACAAGATAACAGTTTGCAGGAAAAGTCAAGATCTTTCTTAAATGAAAAGTGATTATTCATCATAATAAAATGGCAAATCATACCTTAATGAATGGATGTACTAATGTCTATTCACTCTTCAGATATATTAGCCTAAATTGGTCTTTAGCCCTAACATGTGAAATCACAAATAAAATACAAAATTATCACTTTAAAATAGCACAATATCAGCTATTTCACAGTTTGAGATGTGAGTCACCAAATGTTTTTCACAATGGTGTGGTGAAATGTATTATTAGAAAATAACAGTGGCTGAATTTTCTAGTTTGGGTTGCTATGTTGGATAATGGAAGCATGAAATAATATTCTTCATAAAATAGCAAGTGGTTTAATTTTCTTAAAAATTTATGTAGTATCTACCTACCAATACTACCTACTAGTGTACTACTAGGCAGTCAGAACACAAAAATCATAAGACCTAGCCTTTCATCTCAAGAAAATAACAATCTACACAGTGAACTGACTTAAGCAATTTAATAAATGTGTATATATCTCTTTATGTATATATTTGATGATATTATATGACAGAACATATATAGCCTTAACTTGGTCTATCTCTATGAATAGTGAACTAATTGTATCTATGAGCTGCTCTGTGAATTGAGGAAGATAAATCCGATTCTGTGCAAAAAAAGAGTCAGAAGCTGGTCAGGTAAAATTTGAAAGAGAAGATTACACTTGAGTCTTGAAGGATTAGCAGGGATGATCAAGTCAGCAACGGACAGCCAGGAGCAGTGGCTCACACCTGTAATCCCAGCACTTTGGGAGGCCAAGGCAGGTGGATGGTTTAAGTGCAGGAGGTTGAGACCAGTCTGGGCAACATGGTGAAACCCTGCCTCTACAAATTATACAAAGATTAGCTGGGCATGGTGGCATGTGCCTGTAGTTCCAGCTACTCGGGAGGCTTAGGTGGGAGGACCACCTGAGCCCAGGAGGTCTAGGCTACAGTGAGCAATGATTGTGCCACTGCACTCCAGCCTTGGCAACAGAGTGAGACCCTATCTCAGAAAAAAAAAAAAAAATGTCACCAAGGGAGATTGTAGTATGATGTAAAGAAATCATTCCAGATGTTGAATACAGCCTGGGCAACAAGTTTCTCTTTAATAAATCTCTCTGGGGTTTTATATGGAAGCTCTGAGATATTCAGCACGTGGTAAAGTACAGAGGGATATTAGGTGAACAATAGTTTGTTGTTAGCCCTTATCTGGCTCATATCCTGGATGTCCTGGAGGCCAGGGTTTACCTAGGAAAATATGCAGCTAAAGCAGAACAACATCACTATTATCAGTGGGTCTTCTCTTGTTGGGATCTGAATTTACATGATTCTTTTGAAAGAGAGGTGGGACACTATTTGCTAGTAGATCCATCCTGTGGTAGGTAGTATATATGCACAGGTCACAATAGCAGTACAACCAAACCACTGCAGAGATAAATAAGGAAAAGTAAATACATTACTGAAAAAGAAATAAAAGGTAGAATATGGAAAAAAATGCACTCAGCAAACAAGAGTGGTATCTAAAAGAAACAAGATCAGGCCAGGAGTGGTGGCTCGCGCTGTAATCCCAGCACTTTGGGAGGCCGAGGAGGGTGGATCACCTGAGGTCAGGAGTTTGAGAACAGCCTGGCTAACATGGTGAAACCCCGTCCCTACTAAAAATACAAAAATTAACCAGGTGTGGTGGCAGTTCCCTGTAATTCCAACTACTTGAGGGCTGAGACAAGAGAATCACTTGAACATGGGTAGCAGAGGTTGCAGTGAGCTAAGATTGTGCCATTGTACTCCAGCCTGGGTGATGAGAGGGAAACTCCACCTTAAGAAAGAAAGAAAAGAAAGAAAAGGAAGGAAGGAGGGAAGGAAGGAAGGAAGGAGGGAGGGAGGGAGGGAGGGAAGGAGGGAAGGAAGGAAGGAGAGAGAGAGATAAAGAGAAAGAGACAAAGAAAAGGAAGAAAGAAAGAGGAAAGAAAGATCAAACTCGGCTCAAAGTGGTGCTGATGTGGACAAGCCAGCCACGGAAGGCACATGACTTTTTGGATGTGTAATGATTATCTCAAATGTTGATATGTTTGCCCATCTAGTGGACTAAAGCTGTGAGAAAAAAGGGAAACCTCATTAGAAAACTAAAGCCTAATAATGCAAAGCAAGAACAAAATAGTCAGCTAGCTCCTCCTGGTATATATGAGACAATCAAGGAAATTTAGGGGTTTTTTAGATTTGTAGAAAGTATTACTGTAGCCTTAATATTTAGTCCTCAGATTTCCTGAGTAGTTCAGATGGAATGAAGCCTAGACAAAAATATTTATACCAGAACTGAGTTTTTTAAACATCAGTTTTGCAACTTTTCTTTGATTTTCTGTTTCCTTTCTTTCCTTCTGGCCACCAAGCTCAGAAACACACACACCCAGCACTCTGAATACAGTCTCTTGCTGTATCTTGCAAATGCTTTCTACATAAGTGAGCTGAAGACAGAATTCGGATAAGTTTATGCTTGTAGATGTGCAATGAGATGTCAGAGTTGACAATTCACATAGCCTCTGGACTGCTGGTCAGTAGCTTTTGCTCAATGGGATATAAACTTGTGGATCAAAAGGAATTCTTTCTCTCCTTGACTTCACAGAGCATATGACTTCAACCTGCAGACTCAAAAGGGAAGACCCACGCACAGTATTTTTATCACTAACTGCCCCCACCTCTGCTTATTGACAAAACCTCTGTGATCTCATCAGTCAACAGAAATTTCTCTATATTGCCCATTTTTGGTGCTGCCCCTCTGTGTTTGATCCTAACCACTTTGCAGCATCACCTTTCCTCTCTTTGCCAGTGTTTTCTATAGTGTGTTCCTGCCAATTTCACTTAACATCTCTCTTCTTTAACATCTCAATTCTGTTTCTTCTTATTTTCTCTCCCATTATTACTACCCATACACAGGCCCGTATTATTTCTTGCTTAGATCTTTAAAAGCACCTCCAATGGTATTCAGTGCTCTGTGTTGCCCCTCCAATCTATTCTACATTTTGTAGTTACAGCTTTCTAAATGTTGATTCTACTCTAATCATATCACGGCTTTTCTTACAATTATTTAATTGCTCCCCATTATTCTTAGAATGAAATTAAAGTGTCTTCCAAAGATGAACAAGTCCTTTGTAGTCTTGCTCCTGGTTACATACCTCTCTAGTCTTATTTTAAATCATTTTCTGCCTACTTTCTCCTTCCACCTCTACCTTCTCTTGCTTTCCAGTCCATTTGAAATGTAATCACACTGAACTTCTTCCATGCCTTTCAATGTGCAAGTTTCTCTTTCACAGTTCTTCCAATCTTTCCCCTGCCTAACTCCAACTTTTCCTTCAGTCTTTATCTCACTTTTCTTTCCCTCTGGAAAGCTTTCCCTAACCCACCAGTTCTCTTGGTTAGGTAACCCTTTTACATTCAACACTGTCTATTGGATTCTTATTGGATTCATTTATATTGTCACGTTTCTGCCTCACAAGACTGCCAACTCGTTGAGAACAGTGAAGTCTTATTCATCTTTAGCATCTAGTGCACAGGCTGGTACATATAGATTCATGAATGGCCCAATTATACTGACAACATATTCAAGACACTTATTTTCTAAATTACAGACTCTTTTATGCTTCTACCAATTAGGAGCTGAACATTCTTCACCCTCCTTAAATACACTTTTCTAATGCTTTTCCAAACACATTCATTCTTCAAGTGATTTTCGCATGTAGTCTAGGTGCTACATAGTCCAAGGACCGTCTCTTTGTATTTCATCAAAACAAATAAGAGTTCTTAAATACCTCTATCCTTCATAGAGCTTTGTCAGCTAATTGGTCATCATTATTCAAATTATCCATTGATTCATGAGTATTTGAATACCTACTGAGCCAGATACTCTCCTATGGACTGGGGATTTAGCAATTAGAGAGGCGATGTCTCTGATTACACATGATCATCTCAGTCTCTCTTCGTTTCTTCTTTTCTCAATGAATACTCACTTTCCACAGTGTTTTATGTGTATTTTTACTTTTTGCTCATTGAACAGATATTATTATCTAACTAAGCAGTGTTAGGTACTGAGAATACAAGTGTGGAGCTCAGGACTGTATAGTAATATTAGAAATCCTAATTATGTCTTTATTATACGTCTTAAATTTATGGTTTGGAGTTTTTTATTTGCTTTTCTGCATCAGAGAATAAACTTTGGGATGGTAGAAATTATCACATTTACCAATCCTGTATCATATGTCTACTACTAGATACAGAATGCTATGTAAAAGTATATTCAACCCTATTTTAGAAGTTAAATATTCCCATCAAAGACAGCATGAGAAAAATCTACAAAACAATATAAAAAGCACTCAAGTGGAAGGCAGGCATCAAAACAAATTTACAGATGTGTGCTCAAGGCAAGAAGAATTTCAGGCCTTTCCTGGGGTTACACAGGTAACCAATGGCTTGAGCTTGGCCTACAGCCTACCACTTCTGGCCACGTGGGACACATACTATGACTCGTGCTACAAGAAAAATGTGCTTTCTCTGAGTGGTGCCTTCCTCTGAGATTTTTTTCAGTGCAATTCCCATTTATTTTCTATTATATTCACTTTATAAGAACTTTAGCAGGACTATATTACCAGGCTGTTCATTTCTTCATTTGTGCATTTGTTGAAATAATTATTGAGCATTCACTTCTTGCCTGGGAGTATTCTAGCACTGGGCACTAAAGTAATGAACAAAACACACAGAAATTTCAGTCCTCACGAAGCTTGCATTGTAGTGTAGGGAGATAGACAATAATATAAATAAATAAGTAAATATTATGTTAGATAGTGATAAGTACTATGAAGAACAAAAATTAAGTGAAAAGGGATATGGTTTTCAAAGGTTTATGTGTGTGTATGTGTGTGTGTGTGTGTGTGGGTGTATTTTAAATAGGGTAGGCTGAGGGAAAAGCACTCTAGGTTGGAAGAACAGCAAGTGAAAAGGCCTTGAGGCAGGAACTTACCTAGAGAATTCAAGGAATTGCAAGGAGATTTCTCTAGCCCACGTGTCTAAAGTGGAGTGAGTGGTGGAGAAAATACATGAAATCAAAGAGATAAGTGAATGTCAGGTCTATAGAGCTTTATAGGTTACTGTTAGGACTTTAACACTTATCCTATTAAGACTTACAATTACTCTGAAATGGGAAGCCATAAGTGCCATTTGGGAAGAGGAGTGACACGATGACTTAATGTTTTCAAAGAACAACCTGGCTCTTATGTTGAGAATAGAAGGCCAATTAGATGAATATTGTGATGGCATTGTAATCATGATAGCATGGACAAAAGCTATAGTGGTACAAGAGGAAGAATTGATCATATTTTGAATTTGTTTTGATGATAGAAATGATATTATGTCATGATGGATGGGATGTGAAGTATGACAGAAAGATGAATCCAAGGTATTTTGGCCTGAGCAACTGGAAGAACGGAGCTTCCAAAAACTGAGTTAGAGAAAACAATGAACAGATTTTGAGAGGAAAAGGTTGAGCGTTATGTTTGGATATCAGAAGTTTGATATGTCTATTAGACTCCCACAGGAAAACACTGAGTAGAACAGTAGACAAACAAGTCTAGAGTCCAAGGGAGATATCCAGGATGAAGATATAATGGATATACTGCTAGATCCTATAGAAATATAAAGTAGCTCTAAAATACCATCTCTGCTTTCTAGAGATGTGTAGTTTGTTGGCTGTATATAATAGATATGTGAAAGTAATTAAGCAATGCAAAGCAGTAGATGTAGTATTTTTACAAAGTATGTGAGTACCAAAATGAGTGCTGAAGAAAATAAGTGTCATAACACTTCAGAGATGGGAGATAGATATCCAGGGGAAGGTCCTTAGAGAAGATGGGGTTTGAAATGGACTTGAAGCAGGTGCTGAATTTTAGTAGTTACAAAAAAGAGGCGAATCCCAGGCCCAGAAGAAGTAAGAACACAAAACTGTTGAAACATAGATATGCTCTTTCCTCCCATCTAAAACTGTATGTATGGAAGTCTCAAATTAGATTTTAGAGGATAGAATTGCATAAGAAAACTGATCTGATAAAACAAATCACTCTCTTAGAGATTTTTTGTTAGTGAATAACAGATTAATGCATTGTTTTCAGTAAATCAGCCTGGTAGCCACATTGCATATATTCAGTTTTATAAATCCACCTTTAGTACTTCCTCCAAAATGTTGTCCATTAGAGCCTGGGAGCCTAATTAATAAACACCAAAAAGTATAATTCCATAGCTTTTGAAGAGCTTTCACTGGTTTAAAATATAAATCAACCTAGCAAAAATATTTAAATAATATTGATATAAAATTATTAATGTGTCCTTGAGTTCACACTTCTGTCCATTATGAAGCTGTCATATCATTTTTATATATTTGGATAGTCAAGGGCAATATATATCTTTTTGCTCTAGGCAGGCTGTCTGGCAACCCTGTAAGAAAATAGGCAATTTTTCTGTGGCCAGTAAATGCTATCCTACAGAAGGGAAAAGTAACAATGGGAACCAAAGAGGTTGAAATACTTTAAAAATCAAAACATATTCCCCTTCCATGAAGTGGCTTTACTTGCCCTGTTTCTAGTCACACCTTAGTTTTCCAAGCAGACTGTACAATCTGAGTCTTTCTCTAGAGATAATACTGGGTGCAATCCTCTTCAAAGACAGGATCTGTGCTTGCTTGCAGCTCCCAGAGCTCTGTTCTGTCTAGTAGTTAAGATCTCCAATGTGGCTTATGAGCTTTGTGTAATTTCTATCTGCACCCAGACAGCCGGACTTCATTTCGTTTTATTTGCATTTAATAATAAGCCATCTTTCCTTAGCCCTTAAATTGTGAATTATCAAACACTATCAAATCCTGTCTTCCCATATTCAAGCTATACTTACTTTGAAACAAACTCATTGGTAACATGCTCATCCAGGGAAGAGCTGAGCTGTGTGCCATGCATCTCAGGGTGGGAACTACTCTATTTCTTGTGGGGCTACAAATGCCATTTCTGATCTAATGTGAACACTGGGAATGGCAGAGAAAGCTTTGTGGTGGATTCATCTTTAATTATTAAAACAGGAGAGATTATTCATGCTCCTTTGAAGTTCTTATTTCATTTCCAGTAAAAGAAATGAATGTACAGGTCACTACATGTGAAGCAAGGTAGGTAGTGAGAGTAAAAGGGAAAAAACCCAAATAGAATGATAGAAGAAATGAAAAATGGAGAGGAACAGTGGTTGCAAAGAGGAAAATAACTGTAGAAATGAGAGCGAAACACAGAGATGGCCTGCCTTGTAGGAAGCTGGTGCACAGCTCTTGATAATATTTAAAAATAAGTGGATTTGAAATCTCTTTGCTAAATCATTGTCAGTCTACATAAATGCAACTATATATCGACAGCCACAGCACTTATAAAAGCTAATAATCAAGGAAAGATGAAAGGTGAGGGGGAAAGATTTTACATATTAACACTTGCTGAGAGATTGTGTCTTCTACCAATAGATGTGGAAGAAAAACACATATTAGTTCAATAAATTGAGGAAGCAGGAATGGGGCAAGGAGTTGGGAGGAGAAAAGAGTCACAGCCAGAATAAAAAGTCACTTGATGTCAGGCATCAAAGATCTCAGTGTGTGGTTTTTCTTTCTGCGTAAAATTGTCCAGTCCCAGCAATTGGAAAGTGAGCATAACGAGGGGGCTGGTCTGAGTCATGCTCTAATGAGTCAAAATTATAGCAGGTTGGCATCTGTTACACGAAAGGACTTGTGTGTGTGGAGGTGGGAGGAAGGTATCATTTTTCAGGAGAGAATGTCAAAAAAGCTTTCCTCTGGCTCAAGGTGTGTTGACAGAATTCTTCATTGGCCTAGGTCAGGGATAACAGAGGGACCATTAGGGCAGGATTAAGGTCTATTAATGGCTTATATGAATATTATCTCAATGTTATTATAATCACAGATAATGTTACATATCTATATCAAAAACCATTCATTTAGTTGCCTTTCATCTATAAGAAATTTGAGTCTTCTTATGCAGTGAAATATCCATAAGGTTGAGTTTGGGTTGGGACTATGGAGATGCTGATGATGGATACAGAATCTGAATGTTAGCCTGTGGAACAAAGTACCTCATTACTTAGTTGTCCTCTAACCTGATACATGTGGGGTTAACACAAGCTTTCCACAATAAAAAGAGAGATATAGAAAGGAAACAAAAGCAGGTGCCTTAGATATATGGACAAAACACTAATACTGGAGTTAGAAGAGCAGATTCGCTGGTCTTCCAGCCATAATAAAATCAGTCCCAACTAAAAACTCATTCATGAAACAGTACTTCAATGTAAGTGATGCAGCAAAATCCTCGCTTCCTTGTTGTTCCATGCAAACGTAGTGTAAATATATAATCTCATCTATTCTTAACACCACCAACCTTGAAATATACCAAAAGCTAGTTAGAAACACATTTCCCAGTTCATCACAACATTATATTTAGTTTATCAATAAAACCTTATCTCTACAGACTTACTTTAATAGCTCACATCTATAAGTTATAAGGATATCATAGATTGGACATCCCTAAAAAGTAGATCCTAAAATGAGGAATTGCATTGTTATGGGATCTTTGGGGTGCTGCTTTTCTGGCTAGGAAACTCTGTGGTTAGTGGCGTCTTTGCCTGAGTTTTTGTTCGGGCCTGCTGGGCTCATTCCACCCACTCAGCCTGGTGGGCTGCACTTGACTCACACTACCAGCCTGGGTCCCACACCTCCAAGGGAGACTGTAAGTCAGACATGGGGCAGTGAGGGGTATGTGAGCAAGCGTGGGGTCCAGGCACTGTGCACTGTCAGATGCACTGGCTATTGCTTCAGGGAGGGCAGCTCCAGGTGCCATCATGGGCACTGGTTCTCTGTGAGACTGCAGCTAGACCAGATGCACTGCAAGCCGTTTACCCAGCTGGCACCAGGGAATGCACTGGTGCCTAGAAACTTGGAGATACCAGGAACCACAGGGGCCCAAAGAGGGAGTCACAGCCCTGGCTTGGGGAGTTCCTAGGTCTGGGCTCTCTGAAGGGCTGCAGCTCTTCTCTCCTTCTCTTTGCCCACAATGTCATGGGCAAAGGGCATGTTTTAGCTCTGTTTGTGTGTGTTACAGCTCTTTTAGCCTCGACATTCAGCAGGTCCCAAGTTCTTGTCCTGCAACTTGGAAGCATGATATATGCAGACAAGTGGAGGGTGAGCAAGATGAAGAGAAGATTTATTGAGCAATAGAACAGCTCAGAGGAGACCCCCAGTGGGCAGCTTGTCTCCATAGCCAAGGTGTCCCATCGAGTGTCCAGCTCTCAGCAGAGAGGGTGATTCCTCTTTGCAGCAACTTGTCCCATCATTTCCTTAGTTCTCAACAGAGAGGAGACCATGGGATGGGCAGCTCCTCTGTGTAGCTTGTCATCCCGTCATCTGCCCATTGTCTCTCTATCCTCTGCTCAAGTCTGGCTGAGTCCTGGGTTTTTATGAGCCTCAGAGGAAGTGTATGCTGATTGGTCCGTGGGTGACCATGGGCAGGCCCAGGGAAAAGCACCACAAGTTTCCCCTCTGGTCCATGGGACTGGCAGCCCAGCCCCCCGATTTCAGACCCTCCCCAACCAGAAGGTGGAGCTTCACCAGGGACCCACCCTGTTCCACCCAGGAGCTTGCTTGCTGATGCCCAGGCTTTTCATGCCAAGGGGCACCTTCAGGCCAGCACCAGGCTGTCCTCAGCACCGCCTCAGCCTCTCTCCTGTGCTTGTCAGTGTCCTAAGTCCAGAGGAGGCTGAGGTGGCAGGGGGCTGGCATGTCAGCGTTGCCGTGAGTGTGTGCACCCCCAGCTGGGCTGTGACAGCAGCACCTGGGCTTGGCCCCTGACTTTGCTCTGAGATTGGAGCAAGTGCGAACAGTGGGGAGAAGCCAGGCAGTGGGAGCAGACACCCTCCAGCCTGTGGGAGGTAGGAGGACCTTCCCAGGCCCCCTAGATTGCAGAGATGCCTGAGTCTGCAGCTGTGGCAGGGTGGCTGTAGCTGCACCTAGAGAGTTCCCACTCCACCAACTCAGAATGGGCACGGCTCCCGCTTGTCCCCAGCTCCCACTGGCTCAGTGGAATGTGGACCCCGGCCATGCCTCTTTGCAGCCTGGTGTGGGAGCTTCAGGTTCTTGCTGGGCCTGGGCAGGCTTTCAGGGCAGGTGTGATATCTCCGCAATTTCTTTCCATGGTCTGGATGCTGTGGCCCAAGGCTCCCCATCACCAGGCTCATGGCCCTGCCCATGGGGTGCCTTTGGGAGTGGATTGCAGCCCTGGGCCTGGCCATTTGGAGTGTCAGGGTTGGCAGTCACCCTAATGGAGGGTGGGCCTCAGGATGTGGCCCTGGGCAGCCTGGCAGAGAACCTCTTCCCAGGCAGAGAAGCCTCTTCCCAAGGCGCAAGAAACCGACACCATCAGTTGGGGGGTGAGTGCAGTGGCCACACTGCTGGCCGGATCCCTGAAGTGGGCACCAGTCACTGCTCCCATTTCTCACCCCAGGCCCAGCCCCCATGCTCCAGCCGCTCCAGACGGTCCGCTGCTGCCATCAGTACTATCAAAGTGATTTCCCCGGAATCATTCCCTGGAAAAATCAGTACAAACGTGGCACTGCCCTGGTTCAGCTCTGCCTCTGGGCCCCTCCTTGCCACCCCCACGCCCTGCTTCCTGCCCAGTCATACTGCTCCCCCGCTAGTGAGCGACCCTCCACCCAACCCCACTGTGGTGGCCCCCAGGGTGGTGGGCTCCAGAAGTCTCCCAGGGGCAGGCTCCAAAGACTGTCCGCCTCCTTCCCATGCCCTCCCCGCAGCAGCAGCAGGCGAGAGTGGCGATGCAGGGCCAGGGTCTGGAGCAGCAGAGGTTCCTGGCCTGCGGGTGGGTCCTGCCTGGCTGCACAAGGGTGGGACAGCGCAGTCAGCTGCCTCGGGGACATGGGGTACGGGGGGGCGGGGCACAGGGGTCCCACCACCGCCACTGCTGCTCCCGCAGCTGCTCCTGCCGCTACTGCCAGCGCGATGGCAGCAGCCGCTCCAGACGGTCCGCTGCTGACATCAGTACTATCAAAGTGATTTCCCCGGAATCATTCCCTGGAAAAATCAGCACAGAAGTAGAAAAATTGATAACCAATGGGAAGAACCCCAAATGGGAGTGCAATATGATGCAAAATCCTGCTGTGGACAACTTTGGCTCAACTCCACAGAGATGTTCTAAGGGAAATTTAAATCCTGTTCACTTGAGGAGCTCTATATGTTAGAACAAACCAGCAGCCCAAGGAGAGCCCACTGACAAAGACTTTCAGGTGTCAGCCGTTCTGAGTGAACCCCGCTGGAAGGCAGTGTACATGAAAATGGTAGGAGATTGGAAAGGATATGAGCAGACCACTGACAAAAATCTCCTGAGAAGGAATGACACTTCATAGGCTCCCAACTGTCTGCAGAATATATGGATATTATTGTTACTGTAAGCACGGTCCTTGCCTTTTTTTTTTTTTTTTTTTTTTTTTTTTTTGAGGCGGAGTCTCACTCTGTTGCCCAGGCTGGAGTACAGTGGTGCAATGTCATGTGGGCTCACTACAACCTCCATCCCCAGGTTCAAGCAATTTTCATGCCTCAGCCTCCTGAGTAGCTGAGACTACAGTTGCATGCCAGCATGCCCAGCTAATGGTCCTTGCCTTTTCTTCCATTGCCTACTTGCATTCCTTTCCAACTCTGCAGAACTGCTTCCATTATCTCAACTGCACCATGCTGTTATACATTTCCTTGCTCTCATACCTGACTATTCTTTGGAATGCCCTTAACTAACCTCTGTCTTTTGATTGCCTGGTAAACTAACCCCCATTCTTGCAGATCCCACTCAAGCTTTACTTTCTATGTGAAGTCTTCTCTAACTGAACTGGGAAGAATTGGCTTTCATTTCATCATGAAACTATGGCACCTTTAGTCTCCAACGTGAAACATATCCCACTGCTTACAGTGTCTTGGTTATGGTGTCTTTATTTATCTTTGAAAATCCTAGATCCTTCAAAGCATGTTTGGCACCAGGTTGCTATCCACGACTGTTGCTGAATGTAACTAAATGTGTGTGTGTGTGTGTGTGTATACATACATACATACATATATAATTTAAGTATAGAAGATACATTGACTTTTTTACCTGGAAGGTCCTTCTGAGGTAATCAAGTCCAAGTTGCCACCCATTATAGCAATTTCTATCTGTAGCATTCACAACTGGTGGACATTTAATGTTCCAGCTAAAACTGTCACCTTTTGTTTAACTATACATTATGCAGCAGTAAGAGTTAATTATGGGAGTGCTCATTCCTTGGGCTAAAATCTTCACATTCTTCTCTTAGTAATTAGAGTTTGTATTAAGTCTAATATTACTTTTTTATTATTTTAAATAAAATAAAATTTCACAGAATTAGTGATAGTTATATTGATGTCAGTATGTTCTAGGTTCAGAAGTCAGTAGAGGATTCCAACACAGAAGATAAATGAACATCATGTTCAAAGCTGATACTATCCACCACTGGACATTTCATGGGCATTCATTCTTGCATGTGTATTTTCCTTTTGATTTATGTTCAGGGAAGGGCTTTCTCTTGCTACATCGTTTCCTGTGACCCTGCCGTGCATTAGTAAATCATCTGACCAAATTTAGCAATGAAGTTTCTGGCTTTCAAGTAGTCCAAATGAGAAATACCCAGAATGTTTTGTTATTATTAGAGGGACAAGGAATACAGGCCTGTTTTGGAGGGGGAAATCATGGATGATCCAAAAGAGTTAAGAGATATAGCTGATATAAAAATGATTGCAATACAAATTTATCCAGCATCACTGTGGCCAAGGCAGGTCCTCTCTGCCTATCAATCTGTTAGACAGCATCTTTTCTGTTCTTAACACGACTCTCCCATACCGACTAGCACCTTTTAAAAAAAAATCATCTTTTGCCTATTCTACCACAGCTGGAGGTAGGCTAGCTTTTGGAAGAGACACTAGAGAGCCTGTGTTTGCATTTTTTCCTCTATGCCATCTGTTCACAGAATGGATTACAGTTGCCTCCAGTTAAAAAGCAGATTGTCTTGGCCCAAGGTCAGGAGAGAAGTCTCAGCATCCTGTCTGACTGCTAAAAACCTTTTTCCCATCCCTCTAAGACACAAAGGTAACATCTGCAATTAGAACTTGGGTGTCTTGACTGGTTCCTTTTGCTTTTGCATAGCAATGCTCTCCTGGAGATTTGCAATTGCACCTCCTCTTTCTCTGGCCTGGCCTCCTATTTCTTAATGCCAATTTATTTTCTATTGGGCTCATATTTTTCTTTGTTCTTGTCGTTTTTGTTGCTTTTTGTTTGTTTGTTTAAGATGCTTGCTGTCAGCCTTGATTTACCTTCAAGTGTGCTTGTGCCCAGAACTTTCAGAACTGTGATCCCAATGTACATTATAGGATTGGTGAAAAGAGCTATAGTTATATTTTGCCAGATTACTTTGGCATTATCTTCAAATGAACATTTTGGATATTTCAGTCTCTTTACTTTGTTTATTGGGAATAAGGAGCAGAGAAAGAGAGAAGACAGTGAAGCTGAAAATCAAATCTTCCCCAAATTGTTGGGCAAACACTTTGGAAAAGAAGTAAAGAGATGCAGCGTGTATTCTATCTGCCTCTTCTTCCTCAGAGCTTTTTGTTGGCATTTAGTAAAATATTTTCATGCGTTTTAGAGCCCTTATGTTCATTTAAAGAAAGATTTCTGAAATTAGAAAGGTCCTTTAGTTAGATCCAGTCAATTCCAGAGTAATGTGCCTTTGAGTGATAGAGGCAGCTCTGGGTGTAAATTGAGCAGAGCTGTAAAATGGCAAGAACAATTGAGAATCAAAAGCTAAAACAAACGAACAAACAAAAAACACTCAACATCACTCCCTCCACCTTTTCCTTTGGGTGAATCAACCAAAAGGTTTTCTGAAATCTGAAAAATAGGGTCAATGTATGCATATTGCTAATGACTTCCTAATTTCTCAGTCAAGTAGCCTCAGTTTTTTTCTTCATGCTTCTGTGATATTTGCTCCACTACTACACCATCTTCAGCATGTCTGTTCCTTTCTTGGCCAAAATGCCCCTCTCTCTCTACTTGCCCCCACCACCAATTCAAATGTGGGTATGTATATTCTTATGGTCTTTTATTTTTACACAAGCTCCGCCTCCCAGGTTCACACCATTCTCCTGCCTCAGCCTCCCGAGTAGCTGGGACTACAGGCGCCCGCTGCCACACCCAACTCATTTTTTTTTTCTTTTTTGTATTTTTAGTAGATACGGGGTTTCACCGTGTTAGCCAGGATGGTCTCCATCTCCTGACCTTGTGATCCACCCGCCTCAGCCTCCCAAAGTGCTGGGATTACAGGCATGAGATACTGCGCCCGGCAAAAGTAGATATTTTCAATTACATCAAATCTATAGCTATTTCTGTATCTACATCTATATGCATGTATGATGTGGCAGTGACTCAATTTCAGTTTCTATATTTTTTTTTATTTTCACTAGGAAATCCCGATGTTGTTTGCCTTCTCATTTAGATACTCACATCTTTACCCCAACTTACCATCTTTTCCATGGGGGAAAGAGAACCCCAAAACACTGCTTTCCTGCTTCAATTCAGTCTTTTGTGTACGGAACCTTTGGACTAAGTTTTTTTGTTAGTTTTTGTTTGTTAGTTTTTTATTGATACATAGTTGCACGTATTTTTAGGGTACATGTGATATTTGGACTATGGTTCTGGAATGCTTAAACTCATTTACCCTGTCAACTAACATTTACTGAACACCTCTGTATATATTAGATGTTCTCTGACTCTTCTGTATCTGACATTAAATATCTAAATTGTTCTAATTGTAGTGATTCCTTATTTATAATGCTGGACATTATAAATAGTCAGGCTTGGGCATTTTCTGTCCATATACCTTTATTCCTAGAGCCTCTCCTGAGTTTCTTAAACAGTCACTCTGGGTCTAGATTTTTACCTCTCCATTTATCCTGAGTGCCAGACCCTGATTAATTTTCCTATCTAAATGCTACTCCTGTCAATGCTACATTATTAGAAACCTTTTTTAGTTACATATGCTTACAGTATAAAGTCAATACTTCTTAGGCTGATATCCATGTTCTCCCTCATGTGATCCCGAATTTTATTTCTAAATGTAATTGTCACTGTTGTCCTTGATTCCCTATATAAGATAAACATTGTGTCCTAATATATTCTGTTCTTCTGTATCTTAGCCCATGAGTTTATTTGACCAGACATATCTTCTCAGATGTTTGCTTCTCCTCCTTCATTGCTTCAGCCTCCATCTGTCAAAATTCTAGTCATCCTTCAAGATCCAGTTTAAATGTTGCTTCTTCCATTAAGCCTTCCCTGCAGGCTCCAAATGGAAAATGGCATCTTACCTAAATGAAAAGAATGTACTGGCCAGGTTCAGTGGCTCACACCTGTAACCCCAGCATTGTGGGAATCCAAGGCAGGAGGGTCACTTAAGCCCAGGACTTTGAGACCAGCCTAGGCAGCATAGCAAGATACCATCTCTATAAAAAATATGAAAGTTATCCAAGTGTGGTGATGTGCGTCTGCATTCCTACCTACTTGGGAGACTGAGGTATGAGGACTGCTTGAGCCTAGGAGGTTGAGGCTTCGGTGAGCTAGGATAGCACCTCTGTTCTCCAATCTGGGCAACAGAGAAAAACCCCATCTCTCTTAGAGAAAGAGAGAGAAGAATGTGTACTATATGACTGTGTTAGGATACTGTAGAGGATTAGTGAGCAGTAAGACTGGCAATGTAGACTATGACCAGATGGTGGGGTACCTTGAATGTCTGCCTGAGATGGTTGAATTTTGGAGGTAGGAGATATAAAGGCATGAGCATTTTCTTTTAATCAGAAAATTCTGGTCAGAACTGGATTCAGAAAAATTAGCTCTGTACCTGAATATAGGATCTATTGGAGAGAGAAGAGGTTCTCAGATACCCCTTTGACTCCAATCCCGTGATCTTAACCATTGTGTTATTGGCAGTTACTATGTACTAGGAGCTTTAGGGTTTTTAAGCAGATCTGGGTTGCAAACCTGCCTCTACTGCTTTACTATTCATGTGATCTCTCAAAATTAGTTTCATCATCTATAAAATGAAGTTATAATAGTAAGAATTTCCCAAAGTTTTTTGAGGATTAAATAAGATAATACATAAGTAATTAGCACAGTTTCTGGCCCATGGTTACTCTGTAAATGGTGGCTATTTGTAATAGTAGTAGTAGTAGTAGTATTAATGTCAATAATAATAACTATTCCTTGCTTTATTTCTTTTATACACAACTCAAAAATTTTAATATACACATACCTACTAACACCACAAAGGCTAATCTTCTTTGGTTTATATAAAACACTACCCCAAACAGTACTCAATGCATTCATTATCTTTTAAATTGCCTGTTGTGTTCAATTTCCCAAATGGTAACTAGACAGATAGATATTTAAAAATAAGCAGACATATTAAGGAAAGACATTCCAATAAAATACAGGGTGACTTACAAGAGTCTCTTAATAATCATGAGTCTCTTAATAATAATAGACTGAGACTTTTGTGAATCCTTAAATTTGCAAAGATGCATAGAGAATAGGGACATCACACTGAAGTAGAGGCTGGATAGGCTTCACATTCCCTACACAGCAGCCTCTTTGGATTTGAGATTCAACTTGGCCCTTGTGAAGTTACAATTTACTGTTTTCCTTGCATCTTTAAGAGTGCTCTCAAATAGTGGGAATAATAAAAAATAAATCCTTGCATGGTATCCTTACATTGCTGAAGTCAGCTTATGTACACCTTACTATTTGTGTTCTAAGAAGTTGTCTCATAGAATCATAACACTTTAAAGCTTGCTGAGAATTAAAGGATTTTAACCAACTTTCTCGAGTGATGTATATAGAAACTGAATCCAGAATATGGGAAATATCTTGGCCAAGGTGGTGTGGCTGATTTCAATTCTCCCTAATTTCAATCTCTTTTTAGACTCTTAGGGAAAGAGTCATATAAACACAACGTTTCTGTTTCGCCTTCTTTCTCTTTGGTTTTGTGTTTGTTTTTTTTGTCATTCCTTCTTGAGTTTCCTATGGAAATAAAAGGAGCTAGATTCTGACCCTGTGACTGAGTGAAGCTCAGTGACTTACATGCACCCCTGCTTCTCCTATAATCCAGCCAGACTCAGTGACTGCTTAGTGCCCAGTACCTCAATAATTCATTTCACATATTCTAGTTGGTGTTGTTTTGACATACAGCTTTTGAAAGTGAAAGGTAAGAAAGGGAGGATACAGCTTTGCCCTGGTTATCCATGCTGGACTGCTTTGAATTAGAAAAACATAATTACTTATAAAATAGTGTGAGAAAATTGTACCTATTAAAATATGTGACTCAAAATTAAATGTGTTTTCTGTGTGGGTGGACAGGTGGTGATATGCAAGAAAAGGAAAAAAATCACGAAACAACTCCTCAAAGTTACCTTTTCTCTGCTTCTAATTTTTAGAACGTTTGCATGTACTGAGAACAATGCACCATCTGTCATCAATATTGGGAGTAATCCAGCTGATTTGTTAACTTTATCACTGTATATATCCCACCTCACTCTGTATCCTAGGCTAATGGATCTAATTATATGTTTCAGAATACAGTAATTCTCAACCCCCAGTGTGCTGCAGACTCACTCTGTGAGCATAAGAAAATAAATCAATATGGATACCCAGGTCCCACTTCCAAAAATTCTGATTCAATTAGGCTGAGATGTAGGCCATGCATTATAGGGTGTCTATGAAATATTTTTAGGTGATCCTAATGTACAGACTGTTGAGAACAACTAAGCTACTGATTTCAGAGGCCAAAGCAATTGATGAATGAGATGGTCAAAATATGAGAATATTCTTCAGAATAAAGAGGTAACCTCATCCCGAATTGAGATGTGAGGTAGCAGCAGGCTAGGAAGTAATCAGATAAATTGTGGAGGATACTGGTGTGGTATTTTTTTCTAAATTGCTTAACATGTCATTTTAATCAGAGAAAGATGGTAGATTACTGTTCATTGCCAAGCAGAGATAGGCCAAATAATTCTCTGGCTTGATTAATGAGTTTTTTTCCTTAAACAAGTGAAATGAGCATGTACTTGTTTAACAAAGTCCCTTTACGTGGCTTGGTCTGAGGTTAGTAGGTTTAGATCTCAGCTGAAGGAGGAAAGTGCTAGTTAGATTGCAGCTGTTAGACACCAATACACTAATGAGCCAACTATGGCATCTAATCAATGTGTGAAAAATGGGTAATGCTCACTAATGCCCTGCTAATGTTCTCATAATGATCTGTCAAAGTGCTAGAGCTAATTATTGTCATGGCAATTTGGCCCAAGTTCACTAGGGATAATCCTGGCATTGGTGAATAAGAACATACATTGCCAGTGTGTCACATACTTTATATCTACTTTTCTATTTCTCCTCACATGGAGATCCTGTGTGTCATTTTCTATAAACTTTTAAACATGTACTTACATACTTCATTTTTCGTTCTTTTTCTTGTTTTTCAAGCTCCATGTTTTGTCTTTTCTTCCTATTTCCATTTATTTTTATTGCTAAAAGTAATGATGAGGATACCGGACAGGCACTTAAGAGCCCTAGGACCTGGTCCTGGTCCACTACTGTCAGAGCAAGGCATTTTATCCTTATAGTAACAAAGAACTAGATAAGGCATAATGTACTTATTGCTTTAAAATAATAGAATTCTACATTTCCCTTTTATGTCCACTCAATGTTTTTGTCCATAGTACCATTTTTTTTCCTTCAAGTTTATTCATCACCATGGAAATTTACTTTTGAGCTATGGGGCATATAGCAAGCAAGGTGGCTACTGTTAGTCCATGACACAGAAAATGGAGCTCACCTGCTATAGAGATTTAGAAGAGGGGGTAGAAAATAGAGGTATCAGATACGAAAAAAAATACTTCAAAGTATTATACACAGCAAAGTAACACTGTTGCCTCCAAACTTTCTCCTAGAGTAGTTTTTCTTGCAGAAGAGTTTCTCATTTATAATCTCTTCAATAATAAATTACCATAGCAATGCTTTGGATCAATATAGCACGTAGTGAAGAGCTCAGATCCCTTTTTATCTCAGTTTACAACATCCTAGTGAGATAGCTGGATAGCTGGGCAGATAATAGCTAAAGTAGGCAAAGGGAAATCAACATTTATGGACAGAACAATTTTGCATTACACATTTCCTTTTTGAAAGCATTCTTTATCTTAAGGCTGTTCTTTTCTTCTGTGTGTGTTTACAGAAGATATTTTCAGTAAATGCAACTCAACATCGTAAGGCACTTTGCCCTTTTTCACCTTGAAGTCAAATAAGGAAAGGAGGCAACTTTTACTCCCATAATAGACAAAAGCTGTGACATATAACAAACTCGGGGACTTTAAAAGATTTTTTAAAAATATGTAAACATGACCTTAGATCAGAGGTCAGCAAACTTCTCCTATTAAAGACCAGATAGTAAATATTTTATTTTATTTTTTTTTATTATACTTTAAGTTCTAGGGTACATGGGCACAATGTGCAGGTTTGTTACATATGTATACATGTGCCATGTTGGTGTGCTGCACCCATTAACTTGTCATTTACATTAGGTATATCTCCTAATGCTATCCCTCCCCCCTCCCCCCACCCCATGACAGGCCCCAGTGTGTGATATTCCCCTTCCTGTGTCCAAGTGTTCTCATTGTTCAATTCCCACCTATGAGTTAGAACATGAGGTGTTTGTTTTTTGTCCTTGCGATAGTTTGCTGAGAATGATGGTTTCCAGCTTCATCCATGTGCTTACAAAGGACATGAACTCATCCTTTTTATGGCTGCATAGTATTCCATGGTGTATATGTGCCACATTTTCTTAATCCAGTCTATCATTGATGGACATTTGGGTTGCTTCCAAGTCTTTGCTATTGTGAATAGTGCCACAATGAACATATGTGTGCATGTGTCTTTATAGCAGCATGATTTATAATCCTTTGGGTATATGCCCAGTAATGGGATGGCTGGGGCAAATGGTATTTCTAGTTCTAGATCCTTGAGGAATTGCCACACTGACTTCCACAATGGTTGAACTAGTTTACATTCCCACCAAAAGTGTAAAAGTATTCCTATTTCTCTACATCCTCTCTTAGCTATATGTTCCTTTTATGTTTTGCAACCCTTTTCAAATATAAAAACTATTTTTTTTTTTGTCTCAAACGCTGTACAAAAACAAGCCATGGTCAAATCTGGCTTCCAAAACATAGTTTTCCAACCTCTCCCTTAGAATCAAGTCCATATTGTATGACCCTAAGACACTTAGGCCGACTGGAACACTGATGTTCACATGCCGATGCTCCTAAGAGGGGATTTTAACATATCCAGATAAGTAAAGTCCACATCTAAAAGGTGGTCTCTGCGGTAGTCAACTTTATGAAAGTAAGATTCATTTTGTGGAAGGAATGCACTCTCTAATAAGCAACATAAACCTGAGTAGCAGATTTCTAAATTCTATCAAAAGTTCATCAGGGCTCAAGATATATGTTGTTGTCTAGGTTGTATTCAGCTTATAAAACTGATAGGTTTCTGAAAAGTAATTCTAAAATTGAAGGTTTGTTGAGTGAATCATTTTTCTCTTGTCATTTTAAGATAGCATTTCTGATAACTCCCCTGGAAAAAAAATATTTTATTGTGGAACGTAATAGAGAATGCTCTTTATAATACTGGTGTTTTATTCATTTGTGGCAAATAATTTGTATTCCCATCATTCTGTATACAACCCTCAATGAGAAAAGTTTGTCAAGAAATAACCAATCCACATGATCTTTCGTGTACATTATAATATACACAAATACATACATGTATATGCACAAATACATAGTTCCAGATTTCAAGTAGTTAATAACTTTTTCATTGGACAGTCTAATGATCCATTGAACTTGTATATTTGCAATAAAGAATTTTTAGTCAAAAGAGACAAAGGGAAATATTTTCTATAAAACAAGCACCAATTTATTAAATCTAGATTAAATTTTTCTCTCATTTGGATCTGATAAAACCAAAATGGAGTAACAAATAAAAAGAGGGAGTAAATATCTCTTTTAAAATAAATACCTCTTTCCATATGAGTGACAATGAAGACTGAAAACCTAAATACATTTTGTCAGAATTCATTTTAATGTGCATATATTATATACCTGTAAGGAATATAACATAGGAAGCAGCAGCCTTTGATTTAGCTTCTGATTTTGATGAATTAATTCTATCAGTCATAAGTATATAAGTTCATGCTGTGTTTAGTGTAACAATACTTGTAACAGTGTAAACCAAACCAAAGCAAACAAACAAAAAAACCAAAGCTATACCCAATAGAAATACCCATCAATAGAAGAATGCTTGAAGATACTGTAATATATTCATATTATGAAATATTTTGCAGTCATTGATAAGAATCAGATTGTAATCTATTCATATGGAAGAATGTCAAGAATGCATTAAGTTATAGAGCTCTTTATATAGTGTGAGCCCCACTTTGTAAGTACAAACTCCACAATATATTCGTGTAGTTTGTACAAAATGGAGAAATAATGAGGAAAAACATATACTGAGGCTGTTAAATTGGTTGCCTCAGGAAAGTACCGGTGGCAGGGGAGTGGGGTAGGGAGTGTGAGGTGGGCAGGCAACAATGGGTAGAGATTGTGAAACTTTTACCTATCAAATTAACGACAAAAATAAAGATAAAGAAAGGCACACAGATAAAGGAAATATAGGGCATAATTATATATCACTGATCTTAAATAGATACTACCTTTTAATGAGCAATAAATCAATTATATGCCAACTAACGTGAGAAACATTAAAAGTAGATTTCTATAATTCTATTTTGACATATAACTAATAATAATATTAAAAACAGCTCACAGTATCTCTATATGCTCCAAATACTATGTTCAGCCCTTTCTATGGATTATGATTTTTGCTGCCTATAGCAACCCAAGAGGTACGTGCTATTGATAATCCTTTTTTTACCAATGGTAAAACCATGAATCAGTGAGGTTGTCAGTAGCTCATTCATATGGCCTGAAATGGGTAGCATGGAATTTTAAACCATGGTCTGCCTGCATCTAAAGTCCTTGTTCTCAGCAAAATCGTGTTATTACACAGTATATGGTAGTGTTCTAGAAAGACTCTGAGGGTATAGAATTTTAAACATAGGAAAGCCCATGATTATAGATAGTTTGCCAAATCAGAGATTCCAAACACAGAAGCGATCTGAGTGAAATGAAGGGTTTATGACAATGACTAAGTTTCCATCTTTCAGTCCTACATTTGCCTGTAAGTAAGCGTCTTTTATCAGGTCATCCATGTCTGACTATTTCTCTTGCTTGTTCAAATATTTCTTCTAATTTCCACTCTCTTGCTTACCACAGATCTTTTTGATTATGCTGATTCTTATGGTTTTCACCTCTGGTCCTATAAATATATATATTTTTTTCTTCTGTACCCTCTGACTTCCTGTAAAGGATTCTTAAATACTATTTACAGTTGGCCCAGCTGTTATTTCTATTCCAACTGCCCACTTGATCCCGACAGACTTTGATCTGAGCAATCTTCCAGAAATATGGGTCAGATCATGTCACTTCCCTGCTTAGAACTCTTCAAAGTCTTCCCATTGCTGTTAAAATTGACATTTCTGCCCCAGCCTATCAAAAACCACACATGATCTGGCTCTTTCCTTATGTCCAATAATATATACTCTACTCTCCATGTCTCAAACTAACGGTACTCTTGTTGAAATGTCCATGTCTGGATCTCTAAGAGTCATGATTCTTCTTGTCCTTCTCACCTACTCAGAGAAACTGCTCTGGCTACCCCATCACTTTTTATCCCAGTGGTCTGCTTTAATTCTCAGCATGACACTGAGAACATATGCGACTATATCTTTGTTAGGTTAATTAAAAATAATCATCTTTTTAATTTACAATTACCATAGCAATACAATGTATAGTCAATGATACAATTAAATTATTCACTAATAGTGACTGTTATTTCTTTAACATTTACCTTGAAAGACAACAGCATTCAGAATGCCTGTAGACTCACAAATGCTGTTCTCAAGAATCAAATTGTCATGGTAGGACTCCTGTGTGTGTGTGTGTGTGTGTGTGTGTGTGTGTGTGTGTGTGTGTGTTCTGAGCAATTACCAATAGGAAAAAGAACAGATCAAGCATAAATCCTGGGACATGCATTACTTCTGCCCTTTACTCACTGTGTGACCTTGACCAAGGTCAATTTAACTTTGTGAAGTTCAATTAAATCAGCTGTAAAATGAAATTGATATTATTTATCTTATAGACATATCTACCTTATAGACTAGGTGAGGTTGTCCACTAATTGGGAGGAAGGCGGAGTAGGAGGTTTCTTATGTCAACCTTACTTCAGTTTTCAAAATTGTAAGCAATAACTATTTATGTAATTAGTTTAACTTTTTATCTTCACCACTGTATGTCTTATGTCATCAGGAATAGTATCTATTTCATAAATCTATAAATGCTCAGCATTTAATTCAGTGCCAAGACATAGAAGACCATCAATAATACTTGTTGAAATAATTAATTTCTTGTAAAGATCAAATAAAATGCTATACAGTATAGCTCTTTATGACTTCTAAAATGTACTACAAATGTACAATATTAAATGATTCTCTACACTGGAACCTAAACTCTTCGAGAGAGAGAGATGTTTTTACTCATTGCTCTTCATACCTACAAAAGAAAGACTGCCCCTCAGGCGAGTAGGCTCTGGGAAATTATTTTTTGCAGGAGGCTTTGTCCATATGGGTTGCAAAATCGCCTAAAATTAGTGTGCCAGCAAGAGTCTGGTAAACCAGACTGAGATGATCCCTTGAAAAAAATACCACAACAGCTTCCAGGAACAATCCATTAGCTTGACCATTCACCTGGAACTGAGCATGGCCACAGGACCCTAGGTTGTTTCCATTGTCGTGAGCCTTGGTGCTCTTGTGAACATGTGGTCAAAACCACACAGAGTAGAGGTTTGGAGAAAAATGTGAAGGAGAGAAACAGTTCTGTCAAGGTTTAAGCCCTAGAAGGAGACAGAAAATTTGAGGAAGTCACTCTAAAGTTTAGGTGCTCCCTGAAGCACTGAGGCCAGACTATGGCTCTGCTTTCTAGAAACTGAGGTGGAAGAGCCATGCTGATGCCTGGGGCATAGTACTATCAGAGGAGTATGCTAAACTGAGATCCTGGCTCTAATTCTGGCTCCCAATTTACTAGTTATTTTCAGGCCAACTGTATGTATTTCTGTCTTCTAATTGGTTAAAAGAAACAATGATGTTTTTCTTATCTAACTCCCAGTATTGTGTGTGTGTTTGTGTATTATTGACACACATATACATATATAAAGGGCTCTGTGGGATTTCAGTATTATTAGAAGTCATGAAGAGCATGAAAACAAAATCAGTGAATCGGCCATGACTTAGAAGAAATTGTAGGCTATTGACCAATAAATAGTGAGTTTGCAAAGATCTAGAACCACAAATACCATTTAACCCAGCAATCCAATTACTAGGTATCTATCCAAAGGAACATAAATCATTCTATTACAGAGACACATGCATGTGTATGTTTATTGCAGCACTATTCAAAATAGCAAAGACATGGAATCAACCCAAATGCCCATCAATGATGGAATGGATAAAGAAAATGTGGTACATATACATTATGGAATACTATGCTGCCATAAAAAGGAATGAGATTATGTCCTTTGCAGGGACATGTATGGAGCTGGAAGCCAATTAACCTCAGCAAACTAACGCAAGAACAGAAAACCAAACACCACATGTTCTCACTTATAAGTGGGAGCTGAACAATGAGAACACATGGACACAGGGAGGGGAACAACATACACTTGGGCCTGTTGAAGGGTGGGATTGGGGAAGGGAGAGCATTAGGAAAAAGAGCAAATGCATGCTGGGCTTGATACCTAGGTAATGGGTTGATAGGTGCAGCAAACCACCATGGCACGCATTTACCTTTGTAACAAACCTGCACATCCTGCACATGTACCCCAGAACTTAAAATAAAAATTAGAATAAAAAAATAGTGAGGTGTATGTGGTAAATAAAATGGTATTTGAACTGATAGACTGAAGAAAAGAGGGAATAAACAGGGAAATAAAATAGAGGGTATTTTTATTTCAATAAAAACTAATTGAAATTGTCTTAGTAGTAGTACAAATAGATAAGACAAATTTTGTTGATGGCTGTCTTAAAATACAGAGTTACGAGTTGGGATTTATTTAATATCTGTGGAGAAGTTATTGAACAAGATTCTGATTTGACAAAAAACTGTTTTAAAAAGATTAATTTGGCAGTAAGTGATGAATTATATAAACATTTATAGGTGCTAATTGATCCCCACTGGGGTGTCTTTGAAATGTGTTCTCCTTCTTCAGCTTCTTTTAAGTTCTCTTCTGGCATCAGTAAAAAATACCTAATCTGGAGATATCCAGTTACATAAATAAAAAATACTACTCTTGTTAGTTAAATGTAAAAACTGCACTAAGAAAAAAATGCTTACAGACAGATTAATAGTACAAAAATATTATTCCTTTGGATGAACCCAAAGAACCATCAATAGCAAGAATTAAACTGTGGCTTTCTTGAAGTGTTTGTGGGGTTTCAAGGATAAACCTGAATCCCACTGCAATCCCTTGATATAAGAGGTTTTGTTGTTTGTTTTTGTCTGCTTTTGAAAGAAGTCAAGCATTGGTATGGCCTGTGAAAGTAAAATATTTTGTTATTGTAATAAGAAGGAATCCCTTTTCCATCACATTTTTTATCCAAAATAAGAGACACAAAGTTTTTGTATTTGAGAAATAGGTAATTAGATGCAAGATTATCTCATCATCCTTGTTTAAAATTAATGAACCCAGTAGCTGTTTCACCTTATTGCATTTATCAGAATTCAAAGAGCATTCCTTATAAGGAATTGATAAGACTCAAAATATCTAACTGCAGCACCTCTCCAACTTACAGATTGTGTTCCAAACATTTGTTGGCAGACATTATTCTGAATAATTATCTTGAAGTTCTGAAAAGTTCATGCTGCTGTATTAGAGCAGGCCTCTTTGAATATTAGCAAGCAGTGCATTGATGAAGTCAAATAAAAATTATTAGAAGTTAATTATATACAGAGTAAAATTATGCACAACAGTTATAATCCTACAAAGAAAGTTGTCATAAATGATGTACAGTTTACATAAAAGTCTACATTTTGAAGTGTTTTTATACAAAATGAAACTTCAGTGCATGGAAAGTATGTACGGATTTTAATCTTAAAAACACTAAAGAGAGTCGAATGATGAAAATAAAAATCCAGAATTATTCAAAGTAGGTTTTATCAATTATGTTCAGTTTCTTTTCAACATTTAATTTCAGGATGATTTTTATGATCCTCAACTGTAAATGTTAATACAATATCTTATAGATATTACAAATAAAATCTATCATTGAGCACTGTAGTTACTATAAACAACAAAAATACTTTTGTTAAAAATGAGTAAAAAGGAAGGATGCAATATTTTATGTATACTATGACATTTGTAGCATAAAACCAAACTCAAGCATATAAAAAAAAATCGTGTGGGAAAAAATATTAAATGTTAGTGGTGTTTAGCATTAGATGATAGGCTATGGGTTTCATTTTTTTATTATTTTTATTTTTTACTAATTTAAAAAACTTCCTAAATTCCTTTTTCTCTAATCGAATATGACTAGTAATAAATTTTCTAAATTTCATGGATGCATATACTTAAAAAATTTAAAAAATAGTTTGCCTGTTTTTTAATATTAACAGTTTGTTTTCTTTTTCCAATACTTTCCCAGCAACAAACAGCAGCCAAAAATGTTCAGCATGGAACCCTGTTTAGAGTCCTTTTCTTCCAACAGTGGTTGAAATAGCCATCCTTTCTTCTCTTAGTCAGCATATAATAATGATTATAATAGTGATGATAGACAAAGAACACAAAATAGCATGCATTTGAAAATCATAACATGACTTCAAAGCAATTTTCACATATATTTTCTGATTCTTTCCTCATGATATGAACTCTGTGAAGTAGATGACTTATTTATTAAAGGGAATCAACTCTTTTTTGTGCCTGGGCCCAAGGCAGGAGAAAGATTAAAGGAGCTATGCAGCCTGGAAGAAAGACATCTTAAGTCTTGACTGAACCATTGTTTATTTACCTAGGGAGTATATTTATCACCATTTCCTCATTCTCAGAATCTCTGTTGGTAGCAATTCATGTTCTGGGGTCCTAGGAGAGCTCAATTTGTGATCTTGCAGTTCTTGAGTCTAGGGTCAGTTGCATAGCCTGTAGAGAAATGTGTAGGATGATTGTAGAGATTGGATGGCACCAAAAATACATCAATAAATGAAATAGTGACAGTTATAGTGGCTTTGAAAAATAAGAAGTGAGTGCTGACAAGATTTACTGATTATTCACTATTGTATTTTTTGTTTCTTAATTGAAATTCTGTACAATTCAGAGATAATAAAACACAACCAGAAATCCAGTAGGTAAAGTGCAGATTAACCAGGTTTTGGATTTCATCTCTATATGATTGACATTCTTGGTGTCATGGAGTCAGCCACAATCTTTTAGTATCTCAATTCATTATTAGTAAAATGCAGTTAATGTTGTCATAATACTTATTAAGCTTATTAAAACTCATAGGAGAGAGGTACTAAGTTTCAAATGGCATCGTTCTTATGGAATGGGAAATGCCTACCAATTTTCTCAAAGTGTTTCATGAAAATCAAATGTCTCCATGCAAAAAGTAAGTCTCTTGAATGCAACATAAGAACAGCTTCTTCTTGTATTACAACTGAATGTGATTTTATTGAAAATGCCTATGGAATCACTGCTATCCTCAGCAGAATAAAGAAATTGTCAGTGTCTTGCAAGGTATTAATCATGTTTTCTAAAAAGTGATTGTTAATGAATTCCACGGTTCAATCTCTTGACTGCTGACCTTTTTCACCACATAATTTGAGCACCATATAGATGGCGTTTTCTTTCATACAAGATATTAGTGATGGAACATTGAACTGTACATTACATGGAGGACCCTGAAGAGGTCATTATAATAAAATGTGAATGTTCTCACTTGCTTTATGTAATGGACTCTGGGATTCTTAAGAGGTTTGCAGATACTGTCTTTGATCATGTTGGCTGACTCAGCTGGTATGTTCTCCATTGCCTTGACATGTGAGAAACTAACTCTAAAGTTAACAGCTCCATGAACCTCAATATTGATTATAGACTATTGCTTTGGGGTGTGTGGGAATCCAGATCCTCCCATTTGCCCACACTACTGGAATCCCTTTTCCTTAAATATACAAATAAAATTATTCAGTTCCAATTCCATATATTCAAAGACATTCAGAGTCTTCTTCAAAATTTCCAAAAAATATCAAGGGCATCATTTTGGTAGGTCTGGGCAGAGTTGGGGAAATTAGGTACTTCTCATAACTTTTTTCCAATTTTTAAAAAATTATGATAATATGCATAGAACAAAATTTACTGCCTTAGGCATATTTAAATGTACAGTTTTCTGGCATTTACTGCATTTATATTGCTGTGCAACCATCACTACTATCACCTCCATAATTCTTTCATCTTCTAAAACTAAGCTCTATACCCATTCGAAAATAACTCCCCATTCCTTCTTCTTTCCAGTCTCTAGAAGCCACCATTCTACTTTCCGTCCTTATGAGTATGAGTACTCTATATACTTCATATAAGTGGAATAATGGCTTATTTCACTTAGCATAATGCCTTCAAGTCTCATCCATGTTGTAGCATATGTCAGAAATATTGTTTTTAAGTTTGAATCGTATTTCATTGTGTATGTGTGTGTGTGCATATATATATATACATATATATAAAAAAGGCGTTTTGCTTATCTATTTATCTGTCACTGGGCAGTTAGGTTGCTTCCATGTTTTAGCTGTTGTGAATAATGCTATTAACGTGGGTATACAAATATATTTTTAGATTATGCTTTCAATTTTTTTGAATATACTTAGAAGTGAAATTGCTGGATGATATGGTAAGTGTATTTTCAATTTTTTGAGGAATTACCAAACTGGTGGTAAGAATGTAAAATGGTACAGGTGTTGGTATTCCACAACATCTGTACCATTTTACATTCCTACCACCGGTGCAAAATTGTTTTAACTTATTTGCTTCTTCACCAACACATGTTATATTCTGTTTTTCTTTTTTAATAGCAGCTATATAAGGAGTGTGGGATGGCATCTAATGTAGTTTTGATTTGCTTTTCCCTAATGATTAGTGACGTTGAGCATCTTTTCCTGTGCTTATTAGTAATTTCTGTGTCTTCTTTAGATAAATGTCTATTCAAGTCTTTTGCCCATTTTTTTTTAATAAGGGCAATATTCAATTAATATTCTGAATATTCTTTTTATGATAGTATTTGCAAATATTTTCTAACATTCTGTGTATTGCCTTTTTACTCTGTTGATAGTGTCTTTCAGAGCCATTTGTAAAAACTTTTATAAAGTTCAACTTGCCTTTTTTGTCTATTATTTTGTTGTCTGTGCCTTTGGTGTCATATCCAAGAAATCATTGCCATCAAATGTTGTGATTTGCCCTGTCTTTCTCTAAGAGTTTTACACTTTCACATCTCACATTTAGGTCCCTTATTCACTTTCAGTTAATTTTTGTATATGGTGTTAGGTAAGGGTCCAACTTCGCTCATTTGAATTTCAACATCCAGTTTTCCCAGCACCATTTGTTAATACTGTCCTTTCCCCCATTGAATAGTCTTGGTACCCTTGTCAAAAATTATTTAATCATACAGGCAAAGGTTTATTTTGGGGCTCTGTATTTTATTCCGTTGGCCTATATATGTCTTTATGCTATTACTGCACTGTTTTGATTACTATAGCTATGTAGTAAGTTTTGAAGTCCTGCAAAAAATGTCATTGGGATTTTGATTGGGATTGTATCGAGCTAGTAGTTCGCTTTGGGTAGTATTGATATCTTAATAATGTTGTCTTTCAATCTGTAAACATGGGATGTCTTTCCATTTACTTATAACTTCTTTAATTTCTTTCAGCAATGTTTTATAGTTTTTATTGTACATCTTTCTTATTATTAAGTTTATTCCTAAGTATTTTGTTGTTTTTGATGCTTTCATAAATTGAATTATTTTCAAAAATTTCTTTTCAGATTGTTCATTTTTAATGTATAGAAATGTAACTGATTTTGTGTGTTGATTTTGTGTACTACTTTGCTGAAATTATTTATTAGTTCTAACAGGTTTGTGTGTGTGTGTGATCTTTGTAGTATTCTATAGAGAAGATCATATATCTCCAAAGAGAGATAAATGTACTTTTTCCATTTCAATTTGGATACTCTTAATTTCTTTCTCTTGCCTAATTGCTGTGGATGAGCTTAGTATTATGTTGAATAGAAGTGATGAAAGCACACACCCTTGCCTTGTTCTTGATCTGAGAGGAAAAGTTTTCAGTCTTTCACCATTGATTATGATGTTCACCATGGGTTTTTCATATATGGCTTTTCTTACATTGGGGTAGTTTTCTTCTGTTACTAGTATGTTGATTGTTTTTGTTGTAAAAGGATGTTGAATTCTGACAAATGCAAAAATTGGGATGATAATGTGTTTTTTTCCTCTTTATTTTGTTAATGTGTATATTACATTGATCAATTTTTGTTTCAAACCATCCTTTATTCCAGGAATAAATTCTATGTGGTAATTGTGTATAATCCTTTCATATGCTGCTGAATTTAGTTTTACAGTATTTTGTTAGGGATATTTGCATCAATGTTCATAAGGGATATCGGTCTGTAGTTTTTTTCTTGCAGTGTCTTTTTCTGCTTTGATATAAGGGTAATGCTAGCTTCATGAATAAGTAAGGGGAATGTTCCCTCCTCTTCAAATATTTGGAAAAGTTTGAGAAGGATTAGTGTTCTTTAAATGTTTGGTAGCATTCACCAGTGAAGCCATCAGTTACTGGGCTGTTGTTTTCAAGAGATTTTTGATTTATGATCCAATCTCTTTACTGCTTGTAGATATATTCAGATTTTCTATTTATTTATGGCATAGTTTTGGTAGGTTTTGTGGTTCTAGAAATATCCAATTTGTTGGTATACAATTTTCTCAGTACTCTCTTATAATCTTTTTTATTTATGTTGAATCAGTAGCAATGTCCTCACTTCTATTTCAGATTTCAGTAATTTTAGTTTTCTCTGTTTTTTCTTAGTCCATCTATAGCTAAAGTTTGTCAGTGTTGTTGATCTTATTGAAGAACCAACTTCTGGTTTTGTTGATTTTCCCTGTTATATTTCTGTTCTCTATTTCAGCTTGCACCCGTGGGGGGACATGCAACAACCACGGATGGCACCTCTTTGTCTGCACTTCTGTGACTGCAAGCAGCAGTCAGTGATCAGTGCATAGACCCCTGATATTTTGGATGGCAGGGTCATTTTTACCCTCCCTTCAACTCCCCACAAAATGTGTGCATGCTGCTTAGGTAATACGTGTACAACTGCCTGCCAAGACACTGGGGGTTGGGTGAAGTGTAGCTACTACTCTGCTAATTGATGAGATTGGACAAAATTAGTCACCATTTACTCTTCAAGCCTTTCCCGGAAATTTCTAAGCCTTCAGTACACTCTAGAGTTCCAAAATAATTAAGCAGACAGATTCTGCCAGTACAACTGTTATCTGGTTAAGGGACAGATTTCTGGTGCTTCCTTCTCCATCACCTTTCTAGAATCCTCCCATTCTTCTCTTAGCTTTACTAAATTCTTGTTCTTGTTGAATTCCTAATTACATATTTATAGACTCCTTCCTTACAGCTGATGTCTTCTGTTTTATGTTCCCTCAAACATCTTTTCCCTTTTATTCCCCAAAACACTATAACTACAAAATTGTTGTGTGCATAGAATTTTTAAAAGCTTAATGATAATAAATAGATACAGACTATAGCACATACTAAGAATAAATAACAGTATGTTTTGTTCGTTTTAATATTCTGTTTAATGTATTAGTTTGCTCAGTGTATTAGTTTGCTAGGGTTGCCATAACAAAATTCCACAGACAAACAATAGAATTTTTTTCCACAGTTCTGGGGTTGTTGGAAGTTTAAAATGAAGGCGGCACCAGGGTTGGATTCTTCTGAGGCCTCTCTTGTTGGCTCGCAATTTTTGCCTTCTTGCTGCCTCATCATGTGACCGTTTCTCTGTGAATGCGCCCCACTGGTGGCTCTTCTCATCCTTATAAAGACAACAGTCATGTTGGATTAGGGGCCCACATTAAAGGCCTCATTTAACTTAATTACTTCATTAAAGAACTTAGCTCCATGTATGGTTATTTATATTCTGAGCTGGGGGAGGTTTGGGAGGGGAGGGAGTTGAGATGGTAATGTATGGATTTTTTGGGAGAGACATAATTCCAGTCAATAACATTCTATTTTCACTAACACCTCTAATTTTAGTAACTTCCTGTTTCTCCGGTGACCCTCCTCTTCCTCCTTTTCTTTAAATCTCTGTGCCCTTCTCTAAACTTATTCATTCTAGAGTGGCTAGACGGCAAGCCCATATTTCTATACTTTATATCTCTTGGTCTCTCTTCTCTTTGATAGACCTGCCAGAGTGGGAAGAAGAGACACAGCCAGAAGAGTTACATAAAAATATTTTCTGGAAGGTAAGAGCAATGCTCTCCTTGGAATGAATACTTCTATCATTGTGGCTCAAACTGCAGCCCGTGTTGTAAATAACATTTTTTCCCTTGACTGCTCAATGTGTATCACATTCAGCCTTCTATTAAAACTGTTTGCTGCATCTGTCTGCCTCAACCAGTAGGTTGTAAGGTCTTTGTAGGCAGAAGCTCTGTCTTATTTATTGTTGTATTCCTTACAACCCCTAGCTGAAGGCTTCATATCACAGGATCAATCTTCTCTTTTTTTTTTTCTTGCTTTCTTCTTTATGGAAAAGCTGTGGATTTCCTTCAATAAACATAATACAATTATTCTATAATTTCTACACATTAGGTCTTAAGCTTTGTTCTTGAATTGTCCTTAAAATCTACCTATGTATTTCAAATAATACAAATTACCTCATACCCATTCTAGAATGTTTGTTAATCTCATTTCTATTTACCAAAAATAAACTTTCTTTTCCAGTGAAGTAAAATTCTAACTTCTTAGCCATGAATTTTATATTCCATCTTTTAAAATGCTGCTTGTTTTCTAAAAGTTTAAAAAGGGAAGACTTAGAAACAACCCTAGATGAATTTTTTGTTATATGACATATGATCTCTATTATAACATATCTTATTAAAACATTTGGTCACTAATTATTCTTTTATCTTACACTTATAGCTGGTGAATCCCATCAAACAGACCAGCATGATTGTAGATATTGTTTTTTCCTTTGAATTTGGGGGTTAACTGGCCTATTTGACTGAAACAGCTTGTTGAAATCAGTCATTTTTAAGAGGAAGCTTACGAAGTAGATTCAGAGCAAGGCTTCTCCAACCAAAGACTCTTCATGCAGCTTTGTGAATATTTTACTACATAAATCTAACATTATTTTCTTTTCAATTGATCCTTTACTTTTTTAAGAATCTTGACAATCACTGTCAGCAATGGATATTAATAACTTCCCACTCACTCTTTCTGTACTTAAAAAAAAACAATGTATCTTCAGAGATACAGGTGAGCTACATAAATATTAACAAAAGTGGTTTTGGGGGCTTACAGCAGAGTAAACATAACTCCTGCCTGACTTGTGGCAAATGCGTGTTTTGGAGTTATGAGTGCAAGGTTACCTTTAGTCTTCAATCATTGTGTATTAGCCTAGTTTTCACCTGTAGGGAGCATTCTCCCCCTCCTCTGTGCACGGTTGCGGTGGAACTCTGTGGGCATCCCTCTGAGCCTTTGCTGGTGCTCTGCTCACACTATTAATTACATGAGAAATATTATTACAGCATTTTTAAAAACCTATCAAGCAGCTAATATTTTCCGCCCACCCACATTTACCACAAGCAATTTTGCTTCCACTTACCTGCCTGCCACTCATTTCATTAGTTTAAGAGAATGTTCGTTTATGCTTAGAGACCAGTAGATTTCGAGATGGCACAGAGCCACAGTCATTCCACCTGAAAGGAATGTGTGCAGAAGCAAATACAAGAGAAGCAGTTGTGTCATTACTCCTGTTAGTAAGCAGTGGATTTCTTGTAAAGTTTTTTTTTTTTGTTCGTTTGTTTGTTTTTTTAAAAAAAGGAAGAAAAACTGGCCAGGCATGGTGGCTCTAGCCTGTAATCCCAGCACTTTGGGAGGCTGAGGCAGGTGGATTACCTGAGGTCAGGAGTTCGAGACCAGCCTGGCCAATATGGTGAAACCCTGTGCCTACTAAAAATACAAAAAACTAGCTGGGTGTGGTGGCAGACGATGCCTGTAATCCCAGCTACTCGGGAGCCTGAGGCAGGAGAATCGCTTGAACCTGAGAGGCAGATGTTGCAGTGAGCTGAGATTGCACCACTGCACTCCAGCCTGGGCAACAAGAGCTAAGCTCTGTCTCAAAAAAGGACAAAAAAAAAAAAAAAGGAAGAAAATAAATGTAAAGAAGAGAAAGCAACATTCTCTACCTGTTTAGAGGTAGAGAAACACAGGTGGTGAGAGAGGTACATCTAATAAATTATAAAAGAAATAAAAGGGATACAGAAACTTGTGATTCAAGTGGGATTTATTTATATTCTACTGCCTTAGTAGTGGATGGCTTCCTGATTTCTCTTTTTACCTTTCACTAAGTATTTAGCATATACATATTTTATGACTTAGTTTAAGCAATAGAACACTGATACTAATTTGAAGATGCTGCTGGGTGTAATTTCTTTTGTGTAATGCCTCATATTCAAGAAACATAGGATCTTATTGGTCTCTCTCTATTCCTATGACCCTTCTAATGAAACAATCCAATTATCTTAGCATTAATCTGATCAATCGTTATTGAATGGTTTGTTAATCTGTTTGGTCAAGTCTAACATGCCAATTAGAAGTTTTTGGGTAAGGCATAGAAATAATACAAGTAATTGTTACAGGTTTTAGATATGCCAGCTGTCTTACTCCTAAAGTCTGGCAAATCACATAAATCCACCCTTCCCTACCACCCATATTTTGTGAAGGGCTAGGCAATGCGGTGGCTCAGGAAGATAATGTGGGATGGGAGGGAATGTGTGTCATTGATAAGGAAGACTGAGAAAATATTATAAAATGTCCAAATCAATAGGCCTTCGCTTTTGTACGTAGCATCATTCCTTAATCCTGACCACTTTTATTGTAGTAAAGCAGAGAGGATGACGACCCTTAAGAGCACAGAGTTTAACAATCATTTGTGAATTCCCAGCCCCTAGTACAAACCAGCTACTAAATAAATGAATAAAAATGCATTACTTCTGAGGCACTTCCTCCATACCTTCTTGGGGACCACATGCCAAGACTTCTTTAATCCTTAGATGCTTTCCTCCATGCTCACTGAGACCTTTTATTCATTTATGTAAATATATCTATGGGGAGGACCCTGAGTGGCACAAAGAACCACTAAGAATGGATGGCCATTAAAAGTAATCAGTGTCAAAAGACTATACCTATGCTTGGAAAAAATACACTGATTCTCATTGCCTATCAATCTTGGCCTTCATTTTCATGAAAAGTTGATTAGTCTTAAAAAAGAGGTGCTTTTTGACAGAAGTCACATGTTGATTCATATATTGGCTGTAGGCAATCCAGTCTCTCCTTGCTCAGTTTGGTAGGGAAACAAAAAGTTACTTCCTATGTTTGTTGGCCACATGTATGTTTTCTTTTGAGAAGTGTCTGTTTATGTTATTTGCCCACTTTTGAATGAGATTTTTTTTTCTTGTAAGTTTGTTTAAGTTCCTTATAGACTCTGGATATTAGACTTTTGTGAGATGGATAGATTGCAAAAATTTTCTCTCATTCTGTAGGTTATTTGTTCATTCTGATGATAGTTTCTTTTGCTGTGCAGAAGTTCTTTAATTAGATCCCATTTGTCAATTTTTGCTTTTGTTGCAATTGCTTTTGGCATCTTCATCATGAAACGTTTGCCTGTGCCTATGTCTTGACTGGTATTGCCTAGATTTTCTTATAGGATTTTTATAGTTTTGAGTTTCACATTTTAGTCTTTAATCCATCTTGAGTTATTTTTGGAATATGGTATAAGGAAGGGGCCCAGTTTCAATTTTCTGCATATGGCTAGAAAATGGTGCAGTTCTATTAGCACCATTTATTAAATACAGACTCCTTTCTCCATTGCTTATTTTTAACAGGTTTGTCAAAGATCTGTGTAGCAAACCACCATGACATATGTTTACCACCATGGCACATGCTTACCTATGTAACAAACCTGTACATCCTGCACATGTACCCCTGAACTTAAAAATAAAATAAAAATAAAAAGTTTACTCCAATTAAACTGCAGGTTGTTGTCCAGGGTAATATGAGTCAAGTTTCCTAAAAAGCTACTTAATGCATAGGCTATGCAACATTTACACATTGGAACCAGCTACGCTTCTGACATCCAGTCGGTTTTACCGAGATGTTTATGGTTGGTCTGGATATGATTCCATACTGCTTTGTGGGAGAGAGGCCAAGCCTATGCATTTTTTTATCATCACCATTTGAAAAGTTTCAGCATCTTGATCTTATTTGAACACTTTTTGAGTTGGTATCACATACAAAACTTATATTTTTTCACTACCTGCTAACTCAAGGGAAAATATTTCCTTATTGATTGATGGACTGATTAATTAATTAAAAATATATTATACACATAGTACAAATGTATTTTATCTTAGAAAAGACTCAACCAAAAAGTAGTATGTATCATAAGCTCTATTCTCAATAAGTTTAATAAATAATTTTAAACATAATATTTTATAGTAACCACATATAGAAAGGTCAAATCAAGAAAACTTTTCTTTCGTAGAAACTAGGTTTAGTGTAGTTTAGTATGACAAAAATAACCCACAGATTTTATACGTGGTGAAGATATCAAAGGCAAATAGGCCCACATTTAAATGCAACCCAAAGTTTATAACTGCAAATAACTATTTATTTCTTTGTACTCTATATTATTCCAAAAACACTTTTTGATGGAGAATAATTACCAAATACATGTTTGTTCTATTAACAATTTTTAGCTTTCTATTTGTACATATTACCATTTTATAAATGTTATTAAAACCAGTAATATCTTTCATTAAGATACGATATTTGAATGACTCACATTTTTGTACTTTATGGTACAAATGATTCAGTCAGCATTTCTGTGTAGAAACAAGTATGCATAAAGAGATAGAATGTCTTTCATCTAGTAAATCAGTCATATTAAAGTGAAAAAAGCATTTCGATCGGTGGATTTTATTATTAAACTGTAGTAATGAGTATATTTAACAGATTTTCATTGTTTTAAAAAATTGCTATCAGATGTAACTTTGCATAACAAAGCCTTTCTTCCGTCCAAGTGTGGGGAGGGGTTCATGCTTCTAGGTCATTCCTTTTTGTATGCATTTGCATCTGAGGTCACTAACCTCAGATGCAGTATTCCCAAGGCATCTAGAGTATTGTCATCCAGCAACTCCCCTATATCCATATATCCTCAAACTATATTACTATATACTGTATATTACTATATTACTCACTACTGAAGTCCAGCAAACACCTCCATTGAGGAAAAAATGAAGAATAAATTCTTGTGTTGCCTTTCTAAGAGGGCTCTGGTGTTTTTGGCCTGCTAGAATTCTTTTCCCTCCTCCCAGTAAAAGCAATTAGCTTTTTCTTTGGGGAACAGACACTGCTATGTTCTACCTGGTGACATTCTGCCTGTCAACCATGAAGCATTCTCTATCTAGATTAAGGCGATTAGACTAAACAATACTTTCCCAGCAGTTTGAATACGAAGCACTCTCATGCAAGGATAGAAAGTAATTGGAACTCATGTATCATAAGGAGGAAACCCAAAGAGATTCTTCATGAGTTTCTGCCTCCAAGTTTCCTAAAGTTTCCTAGTGTTTTACTTTCCTAAGACCTAGGTGTTCAACCTCTTTTTTTTTTTTTTTTTTTTGATTCTGTGTTTTACTTTGTTTGCGAAAACAAGTCAGTTTTATTGTTTTCCGTATGTAAGCCCCAGGGAAGATTTTCTGTTGCTTTCAATGAAGAGTGAACTGATGTAAATTCTTTTTAGACTCTTCCTTTTAGGGTTTATTTATTATTTACTTATATTAGCTTTGGAACAAGATAATTGGGCTCAATGGTTGTAAACCTTACCTAAAACCTATGCAGCATATATATAAAATGTGTCTCGAAATAAACTTTTCAATTTGCATGTTAGATCATCTCTTTGAGGAGTGTACTCTGTATTTGAACTTTTTTTATTGTCTTAAAATGTACTGGGTAGATAGTATTTTGCAATCCTCTATACCTAGTATTCTGGGAATAATTTAGTTACCATGTGCGAGGTTTTAAATTATATTATTTAATTAGCGTTTAAACCTACAGGTGTCATCTGTACATGCTTTGGAATAACCTCAGCAAGATTCTGCATTGCCTTTTTTAAGCTTGAGGAGACTTTGAGAGTCTTCAACAATTTCACAAAAGATTCCTATTTCTCAAAGAAAATTCTGGTCATTTACTTTTCAGGGCAAATGTTAGAAATAATTACTTTTTAATAAAACAGTGTTTTCATTTAATTACATAGATATTAATTAAATGAGTGAATTCTGGTTTTCACTCATTATAAAATTATAGTTTTTTCACATTGACTCTAAAAAGTAATAGTGGGGTAGTCGTACCTGGTAATCTTGTTTGGCAATTTAATGATCTTGCTATAAGGTAAAATAAGGACCTAAGTGTTGATTAGGTCTATCATCATAAGCAACTGACTTCCTAGCCGGGTGCGATGGCTCACGCTTGTAATCCTAGCACTTTGGGAGGCCGAGGCGGGTGGATCACGAGGTCAGGAGATCGAAACCATCCTGGCTAACACGGTGAAACCCCGTCTCTACTAAAAATACAAAAAATTAGCCAGGCGTGGTGGCGGGCGCCTGTAGTCCCAGCTACTCGGGAGGCTGAGGCAGGAGAATGGCGTGAACCCGGGAGGCGGAGCTTGCAGTGAGCCGAGATGGCGCCACTGAACTCCAGCCTGGGCCACAGAGCGAGACTCCGTCTCAAAAAACAAAAAAAAAAGAAAGAAACTGACTTCCTATAGAAAAATAATTTTAAGTGAGATTTCTTTTTAATTAAAAAATGATTATGGATACATAGTAGGTGTATATATTAATGGGGTATATTAGATATTTTTTACAGGCATATGATGTTACTAATCACAACAGAGAAAAATGTGTTTTCTATCACCTTAAGCATTCATCATTTCTTTGTGTTACAAACATTCCAATTGTACTCTCTCAGTTATTCTAAAATGTACAACAGATTACTGCTAACTAGTTACCCTATTGTGCTATCAAATACTAGGTCTTATTCATTGTATATAACTGTATTTTGTACCTATTAACCATCCCCATTTCCCACCGCCCACTCCCACCACCTCCATTCTTCCAAACCTCTGGTAACCATCATTCTATTCTCTATCTCCATGAGTTCAATTGTTTTAATTTTTAATTCCCACAAATGAGTGAGAACATGTGAAGTTTTTCTTTCTGTGCCTGGCTTACTTCACTTAACATAATGTCTTTCAGTTCCATCCATGTTGTTACAGAGACAGGATTTCTTTTTTTATGGCTGCATAGTACTCCATTGTATATAATATGTACATTTTCTTTATCTACTTGTCTGTTGATGGACACTTAGATTGCTTGCAAATCTTGACTATTGTGAATAGTGCTGTAATAAACATTGAAATGCCGTTACCTCTTCTATGAAACACTGATTTCCTTTGTTTGGGGTATATAGCTAGCAGTGGGATTGCTTGATCATATGGTAATTCTTTTTTTAGTTTTTTGAGGAAACTCCGAACTATTCTCCATAGTGGCTGTACTAATTTACATTCTCACCAACAGTCTATCATGGCTCCCCTTTCTCCATATCCTTGCCAGAATTTGCTATTGCCTGTGTTTTGGATAAAAGCCATTTTAACTGGAATGAAATGATATCTCATTGTAGTTTTGATTTGCATTTTTCCTTATGATTAATGATGTTGAACACCTTTTTATATACTTGTCTGCCATTTGTATGTTTTCTTTTGAGAAATGTCCATTCAGATTTTTTGCCCATTATTATTAGATTTTTTCCTGTAGAGTTATTTGAGCTCCTTGTATATTCTGGTTATAATCCCTTATCAGATGGATAGTTTGCAAATATTTTCTTCCATTCTGTGGGTTGTCTCTTCATTTTGCGGATTGTTTCCTTTGCTTTGCAGAAGGCTTTGCACTTGATATGATCCACTTGTCTGTTTTTGCTTTAGTTGCCTATGCTTTTGGAGTATTACTCAAGAAATTTTTGCCCAAACCAATGTTGTGGAGAGTTTATCCAATGTTTTCTTTAGTAATTTCATAGTTTCAGGTCTCACATTTAAATCTTTAACCCATCTGATTTTGATTTTTGTATATGGTGAGAGACAGGTGTCAAGTCTCATTCTTCTATATATGGATATCCAGTTTTCTCAGGACCATTTATTGAAGAGATTGTCTTTTTCCCAATGTATGTTCTTTGCACTTTTGTCAAATAAATGAGACATTTTTATACAGTAATTCCCAATCAGCAGGCATGCTTATTTTTTTAAGAAAAGAATTATCTTGAAAGTGTGAAGCAGACTGTATAAATTGGCTTGCTGTTTTTTTCCTTACTGCAGATATTACTCAAATCTTAAAACTCAGAATATTTATGCACATATAAATGTGAAAAACAAATATATATATATATGGTAAGGAACAAGTTAATGTTATGTCATGGATTTTATTTTATAGAATCAATAGCTAATACAATGAGCTACTTATTGGAATCACTGTCGAAGCCAGTTATATATTATTATGTAATAAACAAACAGTATCTATAATGGAATGTTGGAGAATCAGTCATGCCATTTGATATACGTGTTGTGTTCATCTCGGTCTTCTAAATTCCCTCTTCCTCAAGAAAATATAACACACATGCACACACACACACACACACACACACACGCACACACACACATATACAACCAGAGAGAGAGAGAGAGAGCTTTTTATGTAGTTTTAAAGTCTTTGATTACTTTCTCTGTATTTCCCTCTGGAAGTACAAAACCATTGATGATGCCCCAGTGTCTGTCCTGGTCCTATTACTTCCTTTTGAGAATGCGTAGGTAGTAGATGTATGTTTAGTCTTTCCTCTGGCAGACTGTAAGGCAACCTACCATAAAACATTGCATTTGCATGCAATGCCCAAGTCAGCTTTAAACTTGAAGGATCTCCTTCATCTCTGTGAGCTGTAAAATTTTATAATTGTGTGATTCTAGCTATGAGGAAATATTTAAGCTTCTTCATTGCCAAGGGAAAGCCACTGGGACTATGATTCTGCAAATTCAACAAAGACTAACTACAACAATGTTTTGGTAATTGCCAGAGCCATGTCTCCAATAGCAGTAGAGACAGTGAAGGCTGAAAAGACTAGGCCTGAACTAAGGTGTTTGTAACAAGGTGGTTATAAATAGCAGTACACATGAAGAGGCAGGTAGCATCAATAAGGTGTGGAGTTTGCATAGAAGTGTCTGACCTTGGGAATACCTGCTTTGGATTTTGATTCAGGGATGTCTTGGAAAGAACCGAGGGTATATGGCTGGAACACTGGAAAAGACAGGACAATCAGTTAAAGTCAGATCTGGGTATCAGGGTTAAGCAAGACCAACTATTCTATTAGCTAACAGCTTTTTAAATATCCCCTGATCAGAATTAAAAGTTCATGTTGGCATTAAGTGACTCCAGCTTCAAGGGTAAAAAGGAAAATGTGGGAAGGGTTTTAGCAGATCCTGATAATACTGTCTTCAGTCAAACTCTATTAGTAATGCTCATAGCTGTCAAGTTCAGAATAAAATTTTTTACAAAACCATTGAATGGAAAGGAAATTGGGAAATCTTAGAAGCTCTCCTACAATGATTTTTATGAACTTTATTTTAATTGAATCATTAAGTTAATAGATACAAACGACTATTTCCTGAAGTAGGTTAATAATTTATAGTCCAGCGTTTGTGTCAATGTGCTCATATATGTAAACTTTCAGTGGAAATTATAAAATCAGTACATTTCATTATATTAAAATATAGGATGGAAAATGAATTGTTTGATTTTATTATATAATATCCTATACTCTTTACCTCTTCTCTCCATTTTTTGTATTGTCACTGGTCTAGATAGTTCTGGAAAGAGGTTTTTACTATCCTAATTTTAAAGATTCATATATAACATTTCAATTCGCTACAGAATTATGGAGTGTACTCTGCACGTACTGGATTATGTGGGTAGGAGGATGTAGAGGAACCCAAATTAGGTGGGAAGACAGGATCTCTGTCTTCAAGAAGTGTATGGTCCTTTTAAAAAATATAACTTTTGCATATGAAGTAATTAAATAACAATACCAAGGCAGTTTATAATAAAGTTCTAAATTAAATATTATCAAGTACTATAATTATATGGTTCCAACTATAACTCTTGTGCAGAACTAGCCAGAGTTAATTGATCATTTTGAGTAATTCACTAAAAGGGTAGATGAATAAAATTTATCTTTGTCTAAATTTTCCCAGTTACGTCACCTAACCCTTTTTATAACTTCATCATATTTCTAGGCATGCAGTATTATTAACCCTCATTTCCTCTTGGTTTGCCCGCAGCTGTATCTCTGTCTCATGAACCTAATGTTTTTGTTTAAGCATACCACCCTGATTATCCAGAGGTCAGATTCTAGCTAATCACTTCCACCCAGAACATGTATTTGAACACAAGAACAAATGAGAAAACTCTAAGGGTACAGAGCCCAGCTGAATGAGTTGTAGAGGAAGCTGACCTGTATTTAGAATCTTAACGAAGTTAGGTATGAAATTCTACATTTTACAAAAAGAAGCAAACATCTCTTTGTTCAGACAACCAATGACACAGGGAACAAACTATACAGCTATAAACTTTGGACAAGTGTTTGAACCTTTTCACATTGAGGCAAATAACCCTATATAAATATGCAAGACACCCCAAAAAAGTCATTATTATACAATGCAGCAAGTGCTTGTTGAAGTGAAATACATATGAATTAAAGAAACTGATTGATATATTTTATAATTAGTTACAAGAAAAACTTTAAACAAAAGCATGTTTTTTAAGATTAACGAGATAACTTTCAGTTATTTGAATGTTTTACTTTGAGGTACATCACATTCTCTGGAGAGACTAGGTTAAAGACCTATTACTGTGTATCTAACAGAGACTATTTCCACATTAGAGCACAAAACTTCAAAGGAGATTTATTTAATGACCCATCATTAGACTCAGTTTTGTCCGTAGCTGACAGTATAAAGTAAACGAGGTTGGCTTGCCTTTCCTCAGTTCTTCTGTCTCTGCTTGTGACTTCTCTTGCTGCCTTCAGTTTCTCTTTGCACTACTGACCATATGAGGTCCCTTAGGGCTCATGTAAGTTAGGGTTGAATGGCAAGATCCCATGCTCTGGATCTATCTCATTGTCTTTTTCCTCAACCCAACTCTTTCATAGTATGTACTTTAGAACTTTGCTCTCCGCTAGCTGCCATGATAAACTAATTCCACATCAATGATGATCAGGTATTCGTGGAGTGATGTGTGGATTTTAAAGAATCCCTTTGTGTTGACTACCCTAGTGGTGGAAACGTCAGAGAAGTCATGGAATAATTTTATAAGAAGCGGAACTTTCTGCTTAAACACCTAGAGTTGGTGTCTCCTTCCACTGCCTGTACATACGGTGAAGCGGTGAACCTTTTAACCAAACTGTGGAGCTGATGAAAAAGCATGACACAATATTTGAAGGGTTAACTAAACTTTCCTCTGACATTCTAAGTGCTATTTTACACACTTTGTTCACTGAAAGAGGATGATATATATCCACATGTTGGGGATATTAATACATTGAAATAAGGAGTTAGTTGATATTTGTCCCTGAGAAGCAATGAGATATATACTTTTGTTTGGTTTCTAGTTGAGTATTTCCTTGAACTTCGTTGAAGATTTCCAGACGTCCAAATGTATTTATTCACATTACGTGCGAGCCAGCTAGTTTGAAGGGAATGATACTGGATAGCAAAAGAATCTTTCACATTTCAGCTGCATTCCAGATAAACAGACAACAGTTTCTAGGGCTATGCTTCTATTCATTTAATTAGTTCATCACCGCCATCCATTCTGTAGTTTCCAGTGGAGTGTTCTTATAATTATTGGGAAGAGTCTGTTTAGTCCAGGCTAATGAACTCGTACTGTATTGAGTTGACAAGGAATATAATTACACGTAATGTGAGAGCTCAGAATGTATGGGTACATATGTGAATATGCTGCTGACTCTGGAAAATTCTTCAGAATCCCTTTCCAACATACCCATGGTGAACTCTCCTGCCATTCCCCTGTCAGGTTCCAAAGCTACTTCTCCGTTACTCAGAGACTAATGCTGCTGAGGTGTCCTCATTCTGTATCTTCTCCCTTCACATGTCTAGCTTTTGATCATTTTCCTGTTTAATGGCATCTCCATTGGAAGGTAGGGTGTGGGAAATAAACAAAGAGAAATTTAAACTAATCAATGGTATTGTATGTAGGACACAGCAGGTGCACTGCCTTCACTCTCAGCAATGCAGCTCTTTCTTCAATTCTACTCCCCCAAATCCAAACTTTTGAATCCTTCCTCCGTTATGCAAACTCTTTCAATAAACTCTCAGGCAGTTTATTGAAACTTTCATGGCTGAAAAAAAAAGAGGTTTCTTTACAAAAAGTACCGAGGATGTTATAAAGGCAAATCCCCTGGCAAAAATGGGTATAGTCATCCCTCCTTCTCTGTGGAAGAAATGTTTCAAGACCTTCAGTGATGCCTGAAACCATGGATGATACCAAATCCACAAATTTAGTGCCTTTTCCGTCTTAACCAAGCACTTATCATGCACTGTGGCACTTCATAACTTTTACAGTTTAAAGTGACAGCAAAACCAGCACGGATTTCTTTTATCCTTCTTCACAAGTTCACAGATAGAAGATTTGTTCTTACCATAGACCTTAGCAACCTCAGCATACAATTTTTTTCTTCTCTTATTAAGTAAAGGACTTTCACCTTTTCGTGTTAAGGAAACGCTTTATGGCTTCTCTTCGGCATGTTCAAATTGCTAGCATCACTACTTATGTGCTTTGGGGCCATTATTAAGTAAAAAAAAAAAAGGTTCCTTGACATAAGCATTGTGATACCATGGTAGTTGATCTGATAACCGAGATGGCTACTAAGTGACTAATGCAGGGATGAGCAGGACAAAGGGATAATTTATGTCCCAGGCAGGACAGAACAAGATTGATCTGAGATTTCATCACCATACTCAGAATGCAGTGCAATTTGAAACTTATGAATTGCTTATTTCTAGAATTTTCCATTTAATATTTTCAAACTGCAGCTGAGAGTAACAGAAATCATGGAAAGTGAAAGCACAGATAAAGGAGGACAGTCATATGGGGTACATAGTGTCAGCAATTAGTATTTGTGTGTCCTTAACCAATAGTTGTACCTCTGCAGGGCTCAGATGCCCTTATCTGCAGAATACTTCAATGGTGAAAGAATACAGTCAAATTTTACTTAGACTGGCATTTATTTAGCTCCTGCTATGTGCTGTGACTGGAAATTAATTCTTCTGATTCCTGGGCTCATTTCCATCCTCCACTTACTCTTTTATTTATTAGCTCTAATCTTCTTAATCAATTATTTTAATATCCAAAGTAACATATGTACAAATAAAAATGTATAAAGAAGACACTTAAAACCTCTTCCAGCTTTACATCCCCAACATGTAGCCTCCCTGAAGTAATTAAATGTAATACATTCAACAACTTGGTATATTCTCATATATTTTCCTTCCATATTCACACAAAATATACAAACATATGCACATGTTCAGAAAACATGTAAATATACTTCACCTCTTCATATCTTTCAGGATTCTACCCAAACGTCTTCTTTTTTTATTTCCCCATAGAGACTTTTCTTCACCACCCTGTGTGAAGTTAGTATCCCCTTAACCATCGTTGCCTCATTGGAAATCCCAGGCGTGTGACTACATTGCTTTATTTTTTTCCTATAACACTTAGCACCAGATATAATATATATTTTATTTATTCATTTATTTGTGTGTGAGAGAGTCCTCACACCTTAGAATATATTTTGTGAGGGTCAATATTTGTGTCTGTTTTGTTTACTGCTGCAACCCAATGCTATAACAGTGCCTGACAGTAAATGCTAAAAAATTATGAAGGAATATGTGAGTGTGTGTGTGTGTGTGTGTGTGTGTGTGTCTGTGTGTGTGACAGAGAGAGAGAGTGTGTGTGTGTGTGTGTAGTTTTTTTGGGGGGGTCATTATTCTGTTTTTTTTTTTAATTTAAAGTATGATGATACTAAGTAAATAACTGTACAGTTTGCTTCTCATACTAAAAAAATCCAGCAAGAAGAATAGACACATATCTAGTATATTTTTTAAATTTTGAGATACATAATATTCCACAGTATGGACTTCACATCATACTTAATTATTCTAATATTGATGGATAGCCAGTTGTTTTCATTTTTTAAATTGAGAAACAATATAATACACTTTCAGTATTATCCTTGTGTGCTGGTGCTTTTATTTCTAAAGCATAATAATAATAGCTGTTATTGATTGCTTTTAGTGCAGAACTTTTCTAAACACTTTAAATCCACTAACTCATTTAATTTTCCCAATAGTCCTATTCATTAGATATAGATATTATCCACATTCAGTGGAATACAACTGAGGGAAGCGTAAGTAACTTGCCCAGTGTCACAGGTCTGCCGAGAAGCTAAGCCAAGATTGAAATTCCATCAGTCTGAACCAAGAGACTGCTTTCCTAAAAATTATACAGATTACAAAAGTAGGATTGGCTTGTCAAAGATAATACATATTTTAAAAGTAATAGCTTTGGACAGGTAATTTCCGAATATTAATTTTGTCACCAACTATAAATAAGAGTGTCACCAATAATAAATAAAAGTATTTGTTTCCCTTTATCCTCTTCAGGAGATTTTTGATATTATCATCTCATTTTATGATGTGTTAAATTTTTGCAGAAGTAATAGGTTAAAAGAAAAGATGTTTTGAATGCAGCTTCTAGTGAGGATTAATTCTGTGGTTGGGAATTAATATGAGTTTGTATATATTGCTTTACAGGTAAAAAAATGTCTGTCACAAATGTTTTCAGTGAAATGGAAGTGAAGGCTAATTTCTGGTGATTACACAGTCATGGCCTCTAAATTACTATTAAGGTTACAGGGATTTAAAAAATGCCTATTCCTAGCAATGAGGCTGTTTCTAACCACCACTTCCCCCTCCTTCTCATAGGACAGGATGAAACAAACCTTGAATGTCAGGTGCTTTGTTAAAGAAAAAGGAAGGTAAATGCATGACAGTGAAATCAGAATGCCAAATACACTTGGGCTGTTGTTTTGGTATGGGTTCCTTATTCACTTAGTCTGCCATATGAGAGGTTTTCAAGAATGCAATTACAGCTGAGTTTATTCTGACCTGGATCAAATTCATTGTACCGAGGCAAGAAGAGAGTATGATCCCTTAGCAAAGGGGTCTATATTACAAACAACAGGTCGTGAATGAGAAATGAGACCAAATTTATTCAATTGTAAAATTGCCAACCTATCGTGAATAATTTCTACCCTTAGAGTGACTGTATAGTTGATGGTTCAAACTGTGAAATTTTGAGAGTGGAAGGATTGCTACCGATAATTATGCTGGAGTACCAGATATACACCGAGACCTTTCCTGGAAAGCAGAGATGTATAGTCACTCTACATACCCCAGATTTTGATTTTTTATTTTTCCCACATTGATGCTTCAAAATTTGCTTGTAAAAAAGTACTGGCTAAGTGATGGGCAGTAGTATTTTTCATCTCATTCTCTTTTTATATCTGTCTTTCCTTGTCCCTCTTCCCTTTTCTCATTCGATATTTTTCTACAATGCCATAGTCTTTCATTTTAAAATATAATATTTCTATTTCTGATTGATAAGAATTTAAATAAAAGCAAAAGATGAGCTGAAGTTGGCTGTGGGCTTCGTGAGTTCTAGTGTGGATACACCATGAGCCATGGTCCCGTCCTCTTGGTTTTTCCCGTGCTTACCCTTTTATTTTACTGTCACGTTACCTACAATTTCTGCCTCATAGTTATTCTAAAATAGAAATTCTTGAATTCCATGAAAACAAATATATCTAAATATTTTAAAAGAAAATGGGGTGGGTTTGGGGAGAGAGAGACAGTGACTGAACTAGCTAGTACAAGAAAGAGAGCACAGGGAAGTTTATATCAGATATAAGTTATCAAATCCTTCAACCACAGTTACTATTAATTCTCTATACACACATTAAGTTGCTGCCTGACCATGTTAAATGAGACCAAAATTAATTTGCCTGTAGGTCTGGTGAGAGCCAATATTTGTTTTCTGAAGCAGTTATTTGACTGACCTACTAACCGTGAAAACACTTCTTCAAGTTAAGGGTTAGGATAGGGAAGAAGAAGCAAGTTCTGTATGCACAAGCGAAAGATTGGCCCTCACCATCAAAGCTCCTGTCATAAAGAGTGAATAGAAGGAAGGATTGTTATTATTATGACTTTGGTTTTATTTAAGTATAAAAGTATCAGCACTTTAATGCTCAAAGTATAGCCATAAGCAAGATTAGAAAATGTACTTGCTGTATATTGTTCCAGCAACACTCTGGGTTTGCCCTACATTTGTGGATAGTTGGTTTTCTGTATTAGTGTTTTATCATAGACCGAGTATCATTTGTATATTTTTGAAAATTACATAAATAAATCATTTTATCATTTTATTTATTAGGTCCAGAAACTGATTTTAGGGGTAGAGGGATGAGTTGTGCTATTTAATCTTACTCTGGTGGATAAATAAACATATGGATTCAAAGGTGTTGAGTGAGAGAAGACTCCTGATATGTTAGAAGACCACTGCTCTAGGATATGTGTAGAAACAAAACTGACACATAGTAGGTACTTAACGAATGTTTGTTGAACAAATAAATTTTCAGGCCTGCCTGAAATATCTATGTGACATGTGTCGACACATACAGCCCCTCTGGTACTCAGTATCATATTCTGAAAAATGAAGGTGTTGGATTTCTAGCAACTGTTTTATTTCTAAAATTCTGTAATGTGGTGGTGGCTCACATCTGTAATTCCAGCACTTTGGGAGGCCAAGACGGGCAGATTGCTTGAGCTCAGGAGTTTGAGACTAGCCTGGACAACATGGTGAAACCCATTCTCTACCAAAAATACAAAAATTAGCCAGGTGTGGTGGTGCACGTCTGTGGTCTCAGCTACTGCGGACGCTGAGGCGGGAGGATCGCTTGAGCCTGGGAAGCAGAGGTTGCAGTGAACTGAGATGGTACCACTGCACTCCATCTTGGCCAACAGAATGAGACTCTGTCACAAAAAGAAAAAAAAAAAAGATAAAACTAACCCTTAGAAAGAAAAAATCATGTTTCCTGAATTTAAGAGAAAAAAAATCTCATTGGGCATATATGCTCACATAAAATTTTAAAATCTTATTAGTAGAAACATATAACAATGCAAAGCAGAATCCATCTTCTTGAAATGGAGATACGGTTATTTGCAATGAAAAAATTAGTTTATATTTTCGTAAGTTTTGACTGAGGTTCTAGAGTCTAATCCTTTTAGGATATATAGTAATTTTAATAATTTGCACCCAGACACTTTAATTGGTAGAATATACCCTGGTTGCTTCCTTCATCCCGTTTCAGAACAGATTCTGCCTTTAGATTATGTGCATGGCACACCGTATTTATTTCTTTACCAAGTATGGCATTCACAGTAGTGGAAAACACTAGTCGAAAGCAGTCCGTAATTATTATGATTATCTCTAATTCTCTTTTCTGCTTCTCTGGGTTTTTGTTTATTTGTTTTGGTTTTGTCTTGTTTTGTTTTATCACATAAGAGCCTGAGCTTCTCTAGGCCCAGTAGCTGAACTAGCAACCGACACTGCTATACCTAATTTTAGGGAAACTTCCTGGCCTAGATATTAACAAAATATATTTTTTTCTTCTTTAGGTCAGTATAAACAAACAAATAAAACCCAAACAAACCTCAGAAGTTCTAAAAAATTGCATTATTATGAAACTGGAGAAAAATAAATATCTAAAAAATAAAATTTTAAAAATCAATGAAATTATGAACAGTTTTATTACTGAATGTAACTAAGTATCCACCCAGTTGTAGTTTCTGAAATTTACTGGAGAAATACCATTCCAATGATTGCCATGTACGTTAGGTAGTCATTTCTCTGTTCATTTACAGAAAAGAGAAGATTGATACACCCCAAGTCCTGAACTACAGGGCCGATATCTAGTACCTCTCATTTCTCCAGATGACCCCTGCTCTGAGGGGTTGACAGCCCTGCAGAATTCTAATTTCTGCATTTTTACAATATTAAGTTACTTTATAACTATAGTATAATGATAATGACAACAGTAGTAATGGGAGGTTGATATCTCATACTCAGTTGCTCTGTTATGTAGCCACACATTTTCTTTAATAAATTACTAAGAATCAAACCTCTTCCTTTTTTTTGTACATTGGCTACTATTTGGTTTTAAGGAATCTTGCCTCATCAAGCAAAGCAGACAAATAGTAATCTCCATGAGAGCAGAGGGCATCCTTATTATTTTATCCACAGTCCTTCACACAGTACATAGTGCAGAATTATGTGTTCAATAAATATGTGCTAAACAAATCAAATATGTAACAGGTACACACACATACATACACGCAGGGATTACAATCTATTTGCTTATATCCTAAAGGAGATCAAAACAAGTTTTAAGGAATGCCTACAGTGAATAATATAGAAATCAAAGAGTAGGATCTAAATGGATTTACAGAAACCTATCTCTTTTTCATTGATTCTTGCTGGAAACTTTGGAGTTAGTCAAACTTGGCTTTGAACCTCAGTGCTAGACTGACTAAGTAAATATTTATCCTCCCAGTTTCCTCTTCTTTAACATTAGGGTAATAATACTTAACCTCTTTGGGTTGTTGTATTGATTAAATATGCATAGAAAGCTCCTAACACATTTTGTGTCTAGATTAATGGTTGTAGAGCTTGCATGAGAATTAGAGTTGAGATCATTTGGGGTGTGATTTTTGGGTGTTGGCACCAGGTGCTTTCAGATGTGACAATTAAAGGAGGTAGAGTGGAAGAGAGGCAGGAGATTTCTTTAGTGAATAGGGTATGGTGAAGGTAGGGTTATGAGTATAATAAAATCTTTTCTGTTGAATGATTTCTGGAATCTCCTTGCAAGTTTGCATGCAATTAAATTAAAATAATGTTCTCCCCCTCATCATCCCCTTCTTCCATCTTTGGCTGTTAATCATTTATTCTGCTTTGTACTTAGATTTTTCTTACCCCAAGGCCTTAAGTGATTAACGGATTTCTGGGTTATTTGCATTTTCTTCTACAATTTCTTTCTTTCAATCTAATCTTCATATATGCCTCTTATCTGTACCAGTGTAATCACAGCAGAGTTGGGCTTTTAAGGAGAAAGTTCAGCACATTTGTGACCTAAAACTTGTAGCCAATCCATACAGCAGAGCTACTCAGCATTTGGGAAAACGTGGTGCCATTATTCACGTGCTTCCATAGGAGCCAGGTAAGTTTTTATTTGCTTGCTTTTGGTACCCACATGATGAGCTTATTACTCTATAGTTTAATTCCTTGTATTTCATGAAAATTTTCTTTTTCCATGAATATTACCTAAATATTGTGACAAGGAGATTTTCATATATTATCCAGTTTCTCTTTTACTCAGGAATAATACATTTACAGTCTTATAGTGTTTGTAGAGTGATTCTGTAATCTGAAAACTACAAACTACCAGTTTTCTTTGAAAAAAATCATATGGCTACCCTATCTGGACATAGTTGAAATGAAGCTAGACTGTTCAGGTTTCTGTGTGTCTATGCAGTTCAGGGTGGGTGACCTGCATTCCATCTTTTGCTTATGTTGTGTTGACCCAGGCCATGCTGTTTGAAGATGAAGAAATTTATGAGATATGGCCAAAATAGTTCTTATGTTTAGCCATTAATAATCAACACAGAGACCCACGCTATCAGTGAACCAGGAATGACCTGAATCTATCATAAAGATTGCCTGTGGCCAGCAGTACAGGCCATCTTATACATGGCATGATGCATTTTACTGACCATGTTTGGCTAAACTGGCTGCCTCAGGTGACTATCTTGTTTCCATTAAAGCACTTGTATTAGGAAATTACCTGAAACCTAAGAAGCTATTTTCTTTACTATTAGAATATAAATAACAAGTGGACCCTGGTGATTATTATATTGCTTCCACATTCCCCACCAATCCCTTCAGGCCAGTCAGTGGCAGATCTAGGGTGGGTTTTTACTCTGTTTGCATTGCCTACTTTCAGGGTCACAAACCTGTCCTTTCTGTAACTTAGGGGCTCTTTAGTGACCCATGTTTCACTGTGTTTGCTCTACAGCAGATGTCTGACTTTTTAAAGTTTCCCCTGAGCAAGATAACCTGTCTTTCCAAATCCATCACAAGTAGGTGCAGAAATTTCACATTTTCTTTCCACTCCAGGGATCAGAGATGGATGGTCAAGGCAGTTTTTTGTTGTTATTGTTGTTTTGTTTTTGTTTTCTATTTTTCCACTTTTGTGTGCTAACCCATTATACTTCATTACTTACTTTGTTCCTAAATTGTATCTCCTTAGTATTGTAAATACTTAACACATAATGGAACAACTATTCATCTCTCTTTCACTTTCTTTCTTACATTTTCACTTTGGAAAGAATCCATCAATATTTACTCTTGAATCATGAAAATGATCCTACAGTCACTGAATTATAGAGTCATAGAAAGTTAGAGCTGAAAAGAAACTAAGTTGTATTTCTCTTGCATCTATGCTTCCAATAGAGCATATCTTGGATCATTGTAACTGCATGAAAATTTCCCCCATGCAGCTTCCTATGTCATAAAGCATGTCACATGCTCTTGATGTTTGGGGTTTTAATGGAAAACCCCAAATATCTATTAATTGAGCCCATTCGATCTCTAAGACTATGCTGCAGCTATTTTCACAGCTCTGAATAGTATAGAAGGCATTTCAAAATATAAGCTTTTTCCAACTGAAAGCTTAGGGAATGTCATTTGAAGGTCACAGGGATGATCCATATCAAAACATATTCCTCATCTGTTGAACAGAGATTTCTTTGTGGAGAAAAACAATGTATTATCCTTTGTTCATACATTTGAGAAATGTATTAAACTGTTATCTAATATGCTAGCATCTTACTATAAATTGGTTCAGATCCTCTATTTTCTTTCCTTTATTGTTTTACTTAGAAGAGGAAAGTTCCTAGAGATTGATAATCAAAAGAAAGATTTGATGTGCATTCTGGAAATAAGGATGAGGACATTCAATTTAGTCTAAAGAGTGGGGTAATGGAGATCAGTATTTAAAAAGGCACTGAAACCACAGTACACAAAATGCAATTGTTCCCAGTAACAACTCCCAACTGCTCAAGTTTCTCTACCTTGCAAGTGGGAAGAGGGTCTCTCCGGTACTTTCCAATGACATCATGGCAAATAAAGGACTATTGTTAGTATGGCTGAGGTCAGGATGTTACCTAAATCACTAACCTCATACTAAGTCTGCCCTATCCCCTCTTAGGTGCTTTCCAGTGGCATTTTAATACTATTACTGTTATTTTACATTTATATAGCCCTTTTCTCTGAGGGAAATTACACGTTTCAAATGTTGACTTAGTGCTACCCCAGCCCTGTTAGTCATTGCTTATCCAGCCAATACATGTTCAGCTCCTTTAGTCTTTTTCCATAAATACATCATTCCATTTCTTTCATCATTTCAGTGCTATTCTCCGTACTGAGTCCAATTTCTCAACACATTTCAAGTGTCGAGGAGCCTGATGGTACCTTAGCCGAACCGGAGTCAAGGAAGGCGGGAGTCATTTCTCTATATTTTTGCTCTGCCCCAACATAATGGATCATTGTATTCAATTCGAAATAGCATCAGCCCCTTTGGCAGCCACATCATATTGCAAACTGATATCTAATTTGTCCTCCATTATCAGCTCCAGGTCTTTTTTCAGCATTACCACTCACCAGGTTTCTCCTGTCCATTGAATTACTTTGCTCAAGATGTATTGGTTTTCATTTTTCTAGGCTGAATCTCATTTTGTGATTTTTCAAGTCATATTACTATCCTCTCTGGTCAATTTCTATGACATCTGAGGAGCCTCAAAGGTGCCTGCCATACATCTTCACTTATCACCTGCAAAGTTCATTAATAAGCTATTTCCACTGTTTCCTTATCTAGGAGATCATTAAAATAATGAAAATAATCCTTCTTCCAGGTAATTTTAAAAGAGATTTAATAGAACCTGAGCTAACACTACACCACCACCACCAACAACAACAAAAAACACTTTTTAACACTATTTTTATATATAATATTAGTTTTTTTCTACTTCTTTGTAGTTTAAATTACCTAAGTTAATTTGGATTACATTCTTAATAAAGGTTTTGAGAGTTTGCTGATATTTCTATATTTTCATAGAGACTCCATTTTATCTATGCATAACTTGGAGTTGTTAAAACAAAAATCCATTTTTAAAGTGTTTAAATGTCATTACCTTAGCTATATGGAAGCCATCTGGATCCATAAAAGGATCATTTAGCTTCTCTTATCTCCATATGCCACATAAGTAATTGTATCAACTTCTTTTATAGGGGGACTGAGGATGATACATATAGAGCTCATCAGAAATATTTTCTTCTCCTATGTTGAAAGAGCCAGAGAAAATTACAAAGAATTGCCCAACTGGATGTGGTTATGTAGTATCACTTTCAGAGAGTCTAGACACAGAGAATTAGAAAGAGACATTTATGTGTTATAATAATTCCTAGGTTCTGAGGTTTACTGAGCAGTAAAGGCACTTTTTCTAATAGAGACTTGGATCTGAGTTTACACACAGTATTGTTTGGAGGCTGTGTGACAGATCGATACTGATATTTTTATATGTAGATAGAAGCCATGGTTAGTAACAAAATATGTAGTTTTTTTCTAACATAAATACTACTATTATATGCATGTCTGGAGATTATTTTAATATTTAAAAATGACTCCTCATATGGGCAAATGTTGGGTTCACTGATCCGCAATAAGCATTTCAATAAAATATCTCATCTGTTTAAGGAATATGTTGGGAAGGACAGATAGTACTTTTTTCCATCTTGAGATTTGTTTGACACAATTTAGATGCATTCTATTGATTTTCCTCAATTATAAGGGGTAATAACTTTGATCTACAACTGAGGTATGTAGAGATCTTTGTTATTTAGTTAGAATGGTGTCTGCAACAACACCAAAAAAGAAAACAGCAATACATATTAAATTTTCACTGTGAGAATTTATTCTCATATGTAACAGGCAACATGTCAGGCACATTCATCCACAGTGCCACTTTTAATCTTTATTACAATCTTAAGATATGCTTTTCCCTGTATTTCACATTTTACAAAACTTGTCTTCTGAGAGCCTGCAGACTAAATTACCCAAAGTCACACACGTTTTAACAGAATGATAGGGATAATTGAGTGGCAGAGCTAGAACTGGCAAATTCTCTAATCCTTGCTCTGTTCCCAATGCCTGGCAAACTTTCTAGTCATGCTGTATGTTCTACCCATCAGCTTTTAACTGTAAAGTAACCATGTTGTTATACTCTAGACTCTGGGTCAGGAATTTGGGCAGACAGTGGAGACAGCTTGTTTCTGCTTCATGATATCTGGAAGTTCATCACTCAAGCCTGGGAGTTACTCTGTGGCTTTGAATGGCTTTGAATGGTTGGTAACTGGTAATATCTGGCTGCATCTTCACTTAGATATGTGGCAATTAATGCTAGCTATTGGCTGGGATCTCAGCTGGGGAAGTCAGCCAAAATGCTTACAGTGACGTCTTCATGTGAAGCATGACAAAACTCAGACTTCTCATCTGGTGGCTCAAAGCTCTGAAGGAAAAGTATTTTGAGAAAATCAGGCAGAAACTCTATTGCCTTTTATGATCTAGCCTTGGAAGTCACCGAGTATCACGTCCTCTGTGCTCTACCAGTCAATCATTCCCTAAGTTTAGTCCAGGTTCCAGGGGAGAGAATGCAGACCCTACTTCCCCATGGGAAAGTGTCAATTTTAAGACATGTTTAAAAACTTTACAATTCAGTATCATAATAATAAAAAAAAAACTTCATTAGTGGCTGTGACGGTCATTCAGTGCTGCTGATTGTTTGAAATTTTTGAAGAACCCTCTTTCTTATGGCTTTGGTTTATTTACTATGGCTCTTAACCATGGCTACAAGTCATCTCTGGAAAGCAAGATAAATCTATCAGTCCTGGAATCCACTTCAAATTTTCTCAAAAAAAAAATCTATATAAGGGGAGTACAGGAATATGTAGTTTCACCAAGTTCCTGGTGATTCTTAGGCAGCTGGCCTGACCTATGCACCAAGTTTTACTTACACCACTCTCTACAGATAGGGTTGTTATCAAAAGCCTGCCTGGTAAATTCCCTGGCCTCTGCTTTTAATGCACCCTGTCATTCTCATATTTTCCCTCTGCCTAGGAAAGGCACCTGAACCTTTATAAATATCACCTTTACATTTGCAAGTAGAATCCTGAGAGCTTCCTTCTTCATCTCATCCGGAATGGATGACAACACTCTAACAAAGTCTTCGCTGAAACTATCACAGCAGGAGGTGTACCAGCTTAAAGCTGTTGGTTGATAATCACTCTACTGTGAATGGTTGGGCTGGTAGCACCCAGTGATTCAATTTGAATATTTATGAGTTGATGTATTCACAGAAGTGCCACCTTGGGGTGCCACTGCAGCAGCTCCAGTCCAGTGAAAACATCTTCAAAACATCTTCAAAGAGCCTTGTCAGCTTCCTTCAGCATTCTTTTCAGGTTTAGAATTAGAGGAGAATGACAGTCCACACCTCAGAAAGAACCCTGATAAAATCTATTAACTCCTTCTCCCCTTACACATCCATCTTTTAGCTGCAGCAGCAACCAGTCCCCTCAGTGGAAATTTTATCACTACTTGAATTGAAAATAAATGAGTAAGGATTTTAGCACTACCTACTTGAATTGAAAATAAAAGAATAAAGATGCTTCTAGCTTACCTGCCTATCTGGTTTTCAGATTATGAATTTTACAAACAGATTCATCTCCACATCAAGATTGTATGTGGAGATGTCTACTACTATCCATACATGGAATGGGAGAGAAGAGACTATAAAGGAACAGCTGGGGAGGATAAAGATATTTCTGTAGATTTGAGGCTGAAAGGGCATTTGGTAATTATCTTGAGTAAGGAGCAGGTCACTAAGGAAATTGTCCTGCAGTTCAATAGAGAGGGTACCATATAAACCCTACAGTATTTATCCACAGGATAGGAAAGGCAAACTCAGCTTCCTAAGCTCACTAGACCACAGTCATCCTAAATTCCAATCACTTCTTCATAGCTATGTCTAGAGGAGGATAAAAGGTGACGATGAAAGAGAATCCTTTCCACAAATCTTTCACACAAAGTTTAGTGTCTTTGGAAAAGGTAGGTAAAACAAGCAAAAATCAGTGAAAGCCAAGTTTAATTATTTGTAGGACTGGAATGAGGTTGTGGAGGAAAAGAAGCAAACAGGTAACATTTTCTCTTCCTTTCTTTCCTCTTGGGTGTTTTCAGACTGGGCCTAGCTATCTATTTCTTTAAAGTGTAATTCTTAGACAACCTATATCATAATCCTTTATGGGAAAAATGAAGATGTCTGGAACCCACCTTACATCTACTGAATCAGCAACTCTGGGAGTGGGATCCTAGAATCAGAATTTGTAATGAGTTGCTCACTGACTCCATTACATACTTGAATTGAAGAAGGATTGACCTAGCCCCTGCTATTGCTTGGATCTGGAAAGAGTGTTCCTAAATGTTTTTGTTAACATGCACCTACCTTTTCTCTGTCCTTGACTCTCAAGGAGACCCAGGGGCACTAAGAGGGTCTTTTGAAGTTTGATGTTGTTAAGTGGTTGACTTTTATAGGTAGTAAGAGTCTTCTTTGATATTAATTAATCATTGGGTCAGCAAGCATTCTAAAGGACAAAGCTAGCTAGAGTGCAACATACAGTAAAAATACTCTTTGGTTTTTGACTAAAAGTTAGAGATTATGTGCTATATCTCAACCCAGTAAAATTGCTTGTCCAAATGGCTGTTATAATTTTCCTAGCACTAGATGGAGCAATGGAGGCTGTGTAACATTCTAATCAATGTAGGGTTCGAACAGATATCAAATTATGTATGATTTTTTCCCCTAGGTTTTTTATTGTGTCAAAATATATGTAACATAAAATTTCCCATTTCAAATGTGTAGTTTAGTGTACCAAATACATCATAATGTTGTGCAACAGTTACCAACATCCATCTCTGTAACATTTTTTTATATTGTAAAACTGAAACTCAATACTCAATAAATAACTTTCCATATTCCCTTACTTCCAGGCCCTGCAACCAGCATTCTACCATCTGTCTATGATTTTGACTATTCTAAGTACCTCATAAGTTCAGTCTTATAGTATTTGTCGTTTTGTGACTGATTTATTTCATTTAGCATAATTTCTTTAAGGTTCATCCATGTTGTAACATGTCAGAATTTATGCTTTTTTTTCAAGACTTAATATCCGTTACACACACACATATATATATGTGTGTGTGTGTGCCAAATATAGAGTATATATTAGACTTATCCGTTCATTTTTTAATGAACACTTGCATTGCTTCTACATTTCAGCTGTTGTGAATAACATTACTGTGAACATGGGTATATAAATATCTCTTTGAGACTCTGCTTTCAATTATGTTGAGTTTATACCTAGAAGTGGAATTGCATTTTCGTATGGTAATTCTATTTTTAATATTTCGAGGCATTGCCGTACTGTTTTCCATAGCAACTATACCATTTTGCATTCTCACCAACAGTACCCAAGGGTTCCAATTTCTCCCCATCCTCACCAACATTTATTTTTCTCTTATTTTGACAGTAGCCTTCTGTTCTTTTGAGAGTAGCTATGAAGAAGTGAGTACTTTGTCAACAATGGGTGTGAGAGGGTATCTCATTGTAGTTTTTATTTGCTTTCCACTAATGATTACTGATGTTGAGCATCTTTTCACGTGCTTATTAGCCACTTCTTTGGAGAAGTGTCTATTCAGCTTCGTTGCCCATTTTTGAATCAAGATTTTTGTTTTTCTGTTTTTAAATGTTAGGTACTTTCTCCATATTCTGGACGTTAATTATTTATCAGACAGAATTGCAAGTATTTTCTACCATTCTGTAGGCTATCTTTTGCTGATAGTGTCTTTCAATGCACAAAATTATTTTTAATTTCCAAAAGTCCACCTTGTCTTTTTTGTCTATTCTTTTGTTGCCTGTGCCTTTGGTGTCATAGCCAAGATATCATTGCCAAATCCAATGTTGTGAAGTTTTTGTCCTATGTTTTTTTCTAAGACCTTTACAATTTTATGTCTGATATTTGGGTCCTTTATTCATTTTGAGTTAATTTTTATATGATATTAGGCAAGGGTCCAATTTCATTCTTTTGCATGTGAATATCCAGATTTCTTAGCACCATTTGTTGAAGAGGCTGTTCTTTTCCCATTGCATGGTCTTGACAGCCTTGTCAAAAATTATTTGACCGTATACACTGTTTACAGCTTAACAATAGTTCAACTTATAATTTTTTTACTTTATGTCAGTGTGAAAGGAAAACATCTTGAGTAGAAACTGTAAGTTCGATACCCATACTACCATTGTGTTTTTCGCTTTCAGTACAGAATTCAATAAATTACATGATATATCCAACACTTTATTATAAAACAGGATTTGTATTAAATAATTTTGCCCAACTTTAAGCTAATGTAAGTGTTCTGAGCATGCTTAAGGTAGGTTAGGCTAAGCTTTGATGTTTGGTAGTTCAGGTGTGACAAACGCATGTATGCCTTACGATAATTTTCACGTATGATAGATTTATCAGGACATAACCCTGATGAACAGATGATAGGTTTAGCAGGTGCCCACCATAAGTTAAAGGACATCTGCATATGCAAAAGTTTCTTTCTGGGCTCTCTATTCTATTCCATTGGTTTATATGTCTGTCTATATGCCAGTGCCACACTCTTGATTACTGTAGTTGTGTAGTAATATTTGAAACCCGGAAGGGCGAGTCCTCCCGTTTTGTTTTCGTTTTTAAATATTGTTTTGACTATTTGGGATCCTTTTGATATTCCATATAAATTTTAGGATGTATTTCTTCTATATCTGCAAAAATGACATCAGGATTTTGATAGGGATGGCATTCATTCTGTACATTGCTTTAGTTAGTATTCACATCTTAACGATATTAAATCTTAACGATATTAAATCTTTCAATCCATGAACATGGCATGTGTTTTCATTTGTTTATGTCTTCTTTAATTTCTTTCAGCAAAGTTTGCTTTCATCATATATTCTTTCACTGACTCTGTTCATTGCTAAGCATTTTATTTTATGCTGTTGTAAATAACATTGGTTTTGTAATTTCCTGTATAGATTATTCATTATTATTATTACATAGAAATGCTAGATTTCTGTGTGTTAACTTTATATCCTGCTACTTTGCTAAATGTGTTTATTCTCACAGGTTTTTTGTGGAACTATTAAGATTTTCTATATATAAAATTATATGCAAATAGACATAATTTTATTTCTTCCTTTCCAATATGGATTCATTTTATTTCTTTATCTTGCCTAATTGATCTGGCTATAACTTCCAGTACTATGTTGAATAGAAATAGTGAAAGTGCAAGTCCTTGCTTTGATTCTTACACAGGAAAAGCTTTCAGTCTTTCACCATTGATAATGTTTGCTGTGTGTTTTCATATATGGCTTTACTTATGTGGATATAGTTTCTAGTTGTTGAGTGTTTCTTTTTTTCCATAAAAGGATGTTCAATTTTGTAAACTATCATCTTTGCATCAACTGAGACAATCAGGTGTTTTTTATTTTCCTTCATTCTGTTAATGTGATATATTACATTGATTGACTTTTTGTGTGTGTTGAATCATTCTTGCATTCCTGAAATAAATTTTGCTTTGTCATGGTGTAAAATCCTTTCAACATGCTGCTAAATTCCGTTTTCTAGGCTTTTATTCAGGATATTTGCATCAATGTTCATAAGGGATGTTGGTCTTTTGTTTCGTTTTCTTGCAATGTCTTTGTCTGGCTTAGCTATCAGTGTAATGCTGGCTTCATAGAATGAGTTGGGGTGTTCTGTCCTCTTTGATGTTTTGGAAATGTTTGAGAAGGACTGGTGTTAGTTCTTTAAATTTTTAAGTAGAATTCATGAATAAAGACATAAGTTTCAGGGTTTTTATTTCTTAGAAGATTTTTGATTACTAATTTAATATCCTTGCTAGTTATAGATCTATTCAAATTTTCTACTTTCTCATGATTTGGTCTTGGCAGGTGTTGTGTTTCTAGAAATTTGTTCATTTCAGCTAGGTTTTCTAATTTGTTGGCATCTGATTGTTAATAGTATTGATTTCTAATTTTTTTTTATTTCTGTAGAATCGATAGTAATGTCCCCACTTTCATTTCAGATTTTAGTAATTTGGATCTTTTCTCTTTTTTCTTAGTCCTTATATAGGTAAAGATTTGTCATTTTCATTCATCTTCTCAAAGAACACATTTTTTGCTTTACTTTTTTTTATATTGTTTCTTCTATCTCTAATTTGTTTATCTCTAATCTTTATTATTTATTTCCTTCTTTCTTCTAGCTTTGGATTTAATTTGTCTTTTTTTAATTTCAAAATTTGTAAAATGAGTTTGTTTTTTAATTTTTTAAATATAAGTGTTTGTAGCATAAATTTTCTCAGCACTTTCAATATGTCCCATATGTTTTGATGTATTGTATTTATGTTTTCATGTCTCTAAGTATTTTTTAATTTCACTTGTGATTTCTTCCTCAATCTATTGATTATTTAAGAGTGTGTTGTTTAATTTCCACAAATTTGTGAATTTTCCAGTTTTAGTTATTTTATTGATTTCTAACTTCAATCTATTTCGTTGAGAAAAGATACTTGTATGATATCTTTTTTTTTTTTTTTTTGAGATGGAACCTCGCTCTGTCACCCAGGCTAGAGTGCAGTGGCACAATCCTTGCTCACGGCAACCTCCTCCTCCTGGGTTCAATTCTCTGCCTCAGCATCCTGAGTAGCTGGGATTACACGTGCCCACCACCACACCTTGCTAATTTTTGCATTTTTAGTAGAGAAGGGGTTTCACCATTTTGGCCCGGCTGGTCTTGAACTCCTGACCTCATGATCCACCTGCCTCAGTCTCCCAAAGTGCTGGGATTACAGGTGTGAGCCACCACACCCGGCCTATTTTCTTAAATTGATTGAGACTTCCTTTGTGGCCTAATGTAGGTCAATCATTAAAAATATCCCAGGGTACTTGAGAAGAATATATGCGTTGTTAAGTGGACAGAGTATTCTGAATATGTCTGGTAGATCTAGTTGGTTTACTGTGTTAGGTCCTATATTTTCTTACTTATCTTCAATCTGATTGTCCTATTGTTGAAAGTTAGGTATTTAAGTCTACAACTATTATTGTATACTGTCTATTTCTCCCTTTAATTCTATAATTTTTATTTTATATATTTTGAAGATTTAATATTAGTTATATGTTTATAATTTTTATATATTCCTACTGTATTGAACAGTCTATTAATATATAATTCCCTTTGTTATTTCTTATAAACTATTTTATTTTAAGTTCATTTTGTCTGATACTAGTAGAGCCATCCTGGCTCTCTTTTGATTACTATTTTCATGGAATATATTTTTCTATTCTTTCGCTTTCAACCTATTTGTGTCTTTGAATCTAAAGTAAGTTTCTTGTAGGCAGCATATAATTGGATCATGTATTTTTATCCATTCTACTAATCCATATATTTTTACTTGAGAGTTTAATCAATTTACATTTAAAGTAATTACAGATAGGAACAGATTTACTTCTATCTTTTTGCTACTTACTTGCTATATGCCTCATACCTGTTTTTGTCCCTCATTTTCTGCATTATTCTCCTTTTGCATTTAGTTCATTTTTCTCTAAAGAAATGTTAAATTCCTTTCTCATTTTCTTTTGTGCATATTCTATAGAATATTTTGTGGTTAGCATGGGAACTGTATTTAACATTCTAAAATTGTAGCACTCTAATTTGGATTTATATCAGTTTAACTTCAGCGACATACAAAACCCTGCTCCTTTACAGCTTCACCACCACCTCTTTCAGTTGTTGATGTCAAACAATTTTATCTTTACACATTTTGTGCCCCAAAATATAACCTAATAATTATTTTAAATGCATTAGTTATTAAAATTACGTGTAAATAAAATGTACAGTTATAAACCAAAGTTTCAATAATACTATCATTTATATTAATAATTTCTATCATGCAGAAATCATGACTTTTAAATCATGCAGAACAATAGAGTGAAGGCCAGGTGTGGTGGCTCATGCCTGTAATCCCAGCACTTTGAGAGGCCAAGCCTGGAAGATTGCTTGAGTCCAGGAGTTCCAGCCAGCCTGGACAACTTACCAAGACACCATCTGTACCAAAAAATAAGCAAAAAATAGCTCATTGTGATGGCATGTTCTTGTAGTCCCAGCTACTTGGGAGGCTGAGGTGGGAGGACTTTTTGAGCCCAGATCTTCAAGGTGAGTGAGCTACAACTGCACCACTACACTCTAGCTTGGCAACAGAATGAGGCCCTGCCTCTAAAAAAATAAAATAAAATAAAATAAAAGAAAGAAAGAAAATAAAAAGAAACAAAACAAAGAGTGAAGTTACAATCCATTGTTATAATAATATTATCTTTTATAATTTCCCAGATATTTATCTTCATTTGGATCTTTATTTCTTCATATGGCTTCAGGTTACTATCTGGTGTCGTTTCATTTTACCTTGCAGAACTCCATGAAGCACTTCTTTTAGGGCAGTTCTACTGGTAAGGAAATTCCTTAGATTTCATTTATTTTGACATGTTTCAATTTCTTCCAGGCCACTGCCTTCTGGTATCCAAGTTTCTGATGTGAATCCGCTTTTAATCTTATTGAGTAGCTCTCATATATGATGTGTCATTTTCTCTTGTTGCTTTCAAATTATCTTTGTCTTTCCTAAGTTTGATTATAATGTGTCTTATCTTGAGTCTCTTTGAGTTACTTGGAGTTTGTTGAGCTTCTTGTATATTTATATTTCTGTGTTTAATAATAATTGAGAAGTTTTTGGCCATTATTTTTTCAAATGTTCTCTCTGGTTCTTTCCCTTTCTCTTCCCTATCTGGAACTTCCATAATGTGTAGATGGTTCACTTGATGGTGTCCCACCAATCATTTGGGTTCTGTTCTGTTTTCTTCATTTTATTTGCTTTATTCCTCAGGCTTGATAGTTTCTATTTTCCCATCTTCAACTTCAGAGATTCTCCTTTTATAACTGGTCACCTATGTCTTTGAATTTCTCTTGTAATTTTTTTTCAGTTATTGAAATTTTCAGCTCCGTAATTTGTTTATTTTTAGGTTTGCTATTTATTGATATTTATACTTCGTTCATACATATTTTTTTAACTTTCTCCACATCTTCCTAAAGATGAGTATCTTTAAGACCATGGTTTTAAAGTCTTTGTCAGGTAAATCTGCCATTAGTTCTTTTTAGGGACAGTTTCTGTTGACTCATTTTTATATATCTGAATGTGCCATACTACCATCTTTCTTTATATGCTTTATGATTTTTTGTTGTTGAAAATTGGACATTTGAAACTAATAATGTGGTAACTTTGGAAATCTTTCCCATACTTAGTTTGATGTTTTTGTTTATTGGTTTTTAAAAATTGTTTAGGCTGTTTCTGTGCCATGGATCAGCCTGAGAGTTAAACTTAGGCCCTCCTCAGGTCTTTTCTGAGCCTGTGTTTTTCCCTGGGCATGTGTTGTCACTTTCTAATTTTCCCAGATATACAATTATTTTTGAATGTGCTAGTTGTTAATGTTTGGCTTCCAAAAGGGAGAAAAAAAGAAAAATAAAAAGGTTGTGGGTGGGGGAGCATGCTGGTCCTTTAAGTCCTCTGGAAATTTCTTCAGTCACAGGAGGTGGGGCTTGCAAAAATGGAGGCAGATATAACAATAATGGTTACCTGCTTCTTTATCTGTGCTTCTGTGATCAGAAGAATTAATCGGAGATCAGACCAAAGATTCCTTATATTTGTAGGACAAGGTCTTTTTTTCTCACCCTTGTCCCCACAAGCTGTTACAAGAACACCTGCACAGCTGCCTGCCACAGAGCTGGGAATGTGGGATGGGTAGCTGTTGCTGCACTAAAGGCTGAAAATGATCAAAATTAACTGCACTTTACTGTCCAAGCCTTCCCGTGGAAGTCACAAGCCTTCAGTAGACTCCAGTGTTCCAAAATATTACATCAGACAAATTCTGCCAGTGCAATTGTTGTCTCAATGAGGAAACATATTCCTGTTGCTTCCTACTGTGCCATCTTCCCAGAATCCTCTCTTGTATGACGTGTTTTAATAACTGAACACTATGCAAAGATTATGTGAGTTAATTACCCTTTTGATTAAAGTTATTGGAGGAGTGATGTAGAAGAGACATAGTAAGTAGTAATTATTTGGTAACTGATATGTGCCAAGCACTGTATTGAATGACACATTAAATGTTAATTTAATTTAATGTAAGTTATCAGTATTTTTTTAATCCTTTCATATTAGTTAACTAGCTTTTTTTCTGTTTTATTTATTCTGTGATACGACTTGGTTTTTCTCTCTCAGACATCCACTAAAAATGGGATGGAAGTTACTGGAAATCCAAAATTAGATATTCTGCTCTGTAACATTTGAAGTGTAGGTAGATGGTATATTTGTTCTACTCCAGTTTTTATCATTATATCATAAAGTCCTCCTCCAAAATTTTTGAATAATATGTAAATACTTGGTACTGGAATAATTACTTTTGAATATTGAAAATTTGGACCATACTTCATTTGTAATTTTTGATAGCTAAGAATTTGCATATATAACATCATCAAAGTGTAGATTTAGCAGAAACATTCACTTTTTTAGCAAAGTCCAAAGTTCATGTTTATTAAAATGTATTTTTTTCTGCCAACAATTTTCAGTCATACTCTTAAAAAGGAGAACTACTTTAATTTCAGTGCTTTTTATCAAGTCAGAAACGAACAACTGAGATTTCTTTCATTTACCAATTTTCACAGAAAAAAATTATACTTGAATTTTAAAAGACACTGCATGTGAACTTCTCTACTTACACATGAGCTGCTTTGGGTGACTCTCTGCTTTAGTTTGTCTAACCCTAAAATTGCAATAAAAGATAGATAAAATTAACTGGGCTGTTGTAAGGGTTAGAATATGTACATTCAGTGCTTAGTACAGAGCTTATTAAAGCTCAGTACCTGCTTCCAATTATTTTATTATTTATCTATTAAATTCTACCTACAGGTAATAGCCTATTCTTATTGAAACCTACCCAATAATTTATAAATTTTGCTAAACCAAAAGTGTCTTACCCTGCATTATTCTGAGTTGTGTGAAGTTTTACATTATTTATAATTATAAACCCATCTTAATGACAATGAAATTCTATACCAAAAAGGTCTGTAAATTCAAACTCATTTGCTTTTATTTCCACATACATCAAGCTATACTCCTGTATAGTTGAGTCATGAAGATTTAATTTTAAATAAGAATACTGTTAATTTTTATAAGTATATAGAAACTATACATTAATTTTTCTAAAAAACCTTAAATAAAAATTATCCATTTTGATGAATGATAATTAGCTTTTCCTCTAGAGCATTGGTAATGTATAACAGCATCCTCTCTTTCCCATTTTACTTTGGTATGTCAGTGTACAGATGGGCCTTCTTTGTTGACAAGGCAGTAATGATGATGCCCCTATCACTTTTCAGCTCTTCTCATTAGTGTCTAACCACTTTCATTTATTATGACTGATTCCCCCTGGTTCAGCATATTAAATGTTAACAAATGGTTCTCATTTTATATGACAATTCTAATAATTAATGATTATGGAAGCATATTAGGCATGTAATGCCAAAATATATTACCTGTAATGTTAATCTCTAATTTGAGTTTCTTTTGTATGTTGGGAATAGAATATGCTATTTAGAAGAAAATGAATATATATGTGTAAACACACTTGCATTTCTACAAATCTCCTTCTCAGTCTTTTGCCTATTAATTTAAATCAATAAAGAATTTCGATTCTAATTTCCCATCATCAGTGTCAGGCTTGCAAGAGAGCTCTTTGTGGTTTAGAGAAGAACAGCATAGCTGTAATTCATAATGGAAAGGGATGCAAGGTGGCAAAGGAAAATATATTCTTGACGTTGCATTGCTTTATTGCCCAGCTGACTATGGGAGAAGATCACTTTCCTTGCATGATGGCTTACTAGTTTTCCTTCTATCCAGCTTTGGGAAAGAAGGACAAGGGTAGAGAAACAGGCCTAAACACTTGGGGGCTCAACTAATGAGCACCAAAAAGACTATAGACAATGCAGTAGAAAGAAAAATGCAAAGAGAAGGGAGGTGAGTGAAACAGTGCCTCAGAAATAAGGAACAGAATTGAGGAAATGTCAGAACTTGATCACAAAATCATCCATCAGGAGTCCTGACCGTTTGTAATATCTCAGCACAAATAGGACAGGCACAAGAGAGATTCACTGATGTCAAGGCATATCATATAGACTTCAGCCTAATCTATGCTGCTTGTTAAAATTTTTTCAAGATTCATTTTGTTTTATTTTACCTCTCTCACAATCACATCCTGTTGCCAAATGAATGTTATTTCTTAGTAAAACACATAATAAGATGTTATTAGGGACTGACATTCTACCCGATACTCAACTTTTCAGTCAGGAATGGATCTAAAATTCAGTGTGTTCTTTATACACTACTTAGTTGAACAAATATCTGCAAAATACTTTAGCATATCCCAGAGAGTACTAGAAAGTAAGGTTATATAGTGAAGAACCAAACGGATTATTGTTCTTGATAGCTTCAGGATCTGGTAGAGGAGAAATGGCCATATAATCTTAAACCTTGATATGAAAGTGTCATATAACAGAGATTTAGAGGATAAAATCCTGAAGAAGATAATCTTTTGGTGAAGTTTAAAAAAAAAAGTAAGAAGAATATTCCATACATAGAGAATAAGATGAACTAAGGTATAGCATAAACAAAACAGAACAAGACGCTAGAGTGTTCCTGGCAACTCTGAACAACTTGACCTTACTAGAAGGTAAAATGCAGGAACATGGGCATGACAGGCGGTAGGAACTGTAGGCAGCAGGTCATGGAGGGACATGTGGCTCCTTGTTACTCAGTGTTATCCACAGCCCTTGGCATTGGCCACTGCTTGAGTTTATTGGAAATGTAACATCTCAGGCCAGAAGCACTATATCAAAATCTGGATTTTAACAAGATCCTTAGGTGATTCATTTGCATGTTAATGTGCAAAAGCACTGGTGTAGTAGATGTGGACACATCTAAGAAAAACCTAACTGGAAGTTTGGGGACTACAAGCTCCTCTCAGCTATGGTCTCCACCTTTCTCTTTTCCTTTCTCACCAAGATTAACCCCCTACAGTAGCTTCAGTTTCAACTTAGACCTTGAATTCCTGCTTTGTGCTGCTTGATTTTCATGACACCCACGACCACATCCCCATACCATTAAAAGCCTGAGTATGGAAAGCCTTCGGTGTGTAAGGGTAAAAGGAAGGTGGCAAAGGCATTGTGAAAAACCTTGAAGTTCATATGAAGAATTAATATTCTTTCAGTGCATGATGGTGTCAGTATTTTCACATACATTTTTCTCACATCAGCCTGTGAGACCATGACCAATTTCCTCATTTTACAGATGAAGAAATTGAGAAAAACGGTATCAACTGTGGAAAGTCACATGGCTGAGGAAGACGCAAAATAGGGACTGAACCCTGGCTTTTCTAATATCAGGCTAAGTGCTGCTGCTGCTTCTTCAGGTTGCTCTCCAAGCTGGTGTGCCTCCCTATCCCTGACCCACCTGTTTCCCATTGCTGCATTACACTCTAGTGTCATTGTGGGACAGAGGATCCAAGGACACTGGAGTTGAGAGAGACTCAGGAGAGTTCTGCTAGAGGATGGTTGTGTTCAGCCTGTTCAAAGGAATCAGATCTGGTGAATCTTAGGGAAGTTTGGTTCTTTTGCCCTAAATAAAAATAGCCAGGAAAAACAATTATGTTATTTTTATATTAATTCTAATTGAGAATAGCGATTAAATCCTGATGAAAGTTGCCTTTTTTTTCCTTTTTACTGCTCAAGGATACAAAATAGCATGTTTTTAGGGTAAAAACCACTCCACTGGAACATGGTCAGGGTAAGGTTGAGAATTCATCTTAATGATTGAATTAAAATGTCTAGATAGTTTGATTAAATTGAGATGAGTTATTACAAAAATAATTAAGTTAAAAAAAAGATTATACTGAGAAATAACTGAGTGTTCAAATATGGGTAGAATAAAATCCCCCACTCCTCAATTATTCAGCTTTTGATCATCAATTGAAAATGGGCAAAAGAGAACCATGGGAAAAAAATTATGAATGTCTTTGGATATGCTTGTGCTTTCTTCACTCAATTTCTTTTGAAGGTTTCAGATCCTAAACTTCTCTTTGGCTAGTGGAGAGAAAGCAGAGACTTTTCATCATCAAAATAGAGATGCTGTTCTGCTGTAGTGGTCAATAATAATTTGATCACTGAGGGTTCAAAGTAGCTCTACACTCAGTTTTTTCACACCTTCAGCTCAGAGGCAAATGATGTTACTTAAACCCTAAAACTCTGCATCTGAAGTGTACATAAAGAGAAAATATCTGCTATAAATTCAGGGCAGAAAAAACTGAGGGAGAAGAAAAATATTTGAGGATAAGAAAGTAGAAATAGGATGGTGAGATCTTCTGTTTGTTCCTATTATATATGTCATTTCAGCTTTGGAAGTTCTACCTCCAGTGGAAATGAAATCTTAATTCATCTCAAACTTTGAGGGACCTGTATGCCCTCATTGAAATCAGGGATGTTGACTTTTAAGACAAATATGTGACTCTCTCTCCTTACCTTGTCATTTACTTTACAATCATAGAGACACTGTTAAGACAGGGATAAGAGTATATGACTAAGATAAGATTGCAATATAGCAAAAAGTAACTCTAAGAAAGAGGTAGCGATTCCTTGTTTAAGAAATAATATTTAGGCCAGGTGTGGTGGTATACACCCGTAGTTCCAGCTACTAAGGAGACTGAGGCAGGAGGACTGCTTGAGGCCAGGAGTTTGAAGCTGCAGTGCACTATGATCATGCCTGTAAATAGCCACTGCACTCCAGCCTGGGCAACATAGTGAGACCTCATCTCTAGTATATATGTGAAATAATATATATTATGTTATATATATTATTATATGTATGAAATAGCATTTAATATTATGTGGAAACAGAGTCATCTGGAGTCAGATCTTCTAGATATGGCCAAGAAGCATAAACAAAAAATTTTTTAAAGATATCATCTTGAATAATGCCAGTAGATATGTGTATCAACACTTTGCTAGTGTGAAAGACTATGAAGGACGGCAATAGAAGTCATTTGAGAGGCCGAGAGGCTCAATCTAACCCTAGAAGGGCTAAAAATAATATCACAATCCTTACAGCCTATGAAAAGAAAGAGGTAGTTATGAGGGAATGTAATTGGCTATAAAATCTTAAATGTTGTAGACAATGACAAGATACACTGGTTGTTGTCACCCAGCTTAGAAAAGACAAGCTGAAGAAGAGAAAAATAATTCCTCTTAGCTCACGAGAAAGTGCTATTCACACAGAGGATATGGACACCCAGCATGACTTGTTGCAAAAGGATGAATTCAAGGAAAGCAAGACAAGAGCATCCAGGGGAGACTAAAGCCTTATGTTGTGATTCAGGTGTGTAAGAACTCGGAATGAATAGATTATGACTCTAGTATTAATGAAACGTTTTATCACTACATACTCTGTAAATGTCTATATAGATCAGGAGTAGAAACTGTGTCTTTCTGTGTCCTTGCTAATCATTATATCCACAATTCCCGGCTTTCAGAAGTAGATCCTCAGTTAGCTCTTCCTAAGTGAGTAAACAAATGACTATTATGCTTGAGGATGTAAGATGTTTAGAGAGGTAAGAAATAGTATCATAACATTGTGTTTTACATTCAGCTAATATACAGAGAACTAAAGAATGTGAGGACTGCATTAGACATCACAACATCCTCAAATCTGTTATTGCTTCTGAGATGAATACTCTTGCATTGTCCCTATAAAGAAACTTATTCCTTTTATTCATTAAGAACTTCAGAAAGAAGCATTATCAATTACAATTTACTTTCCAATAGTAATTTCCAACAAGACATACACAAAAATTAGTCAAATAAACAATACCAAAGCACTTACCCAAATGTCAATTGTCATAGTCAGGTTCTCCTGGTCTTAACAAGGCCAAGTCACCTCAATGAATAAAAATAGTTTCTTTTGGTTGAACTATGTTAATGTTCTGTGAAAAGAAACAATGTCTCAACCCAAAAGGCATTGAATCATTTTTTGAATAATTGCAATTTAAGCTTGGAAGGAAGGGTTGAAGATTGTTTTGGATCTTCAGTTCTTACATCTTCATGAGCAATACATAAAGAAGGGCAATGAAGCTGAAAGAATGCCATAAACGAGGCATTTTAGTGGTGTCTATGCTCAGAAAATAGGACAATGTGTTCTAAAAGTTTTTGAGGGCCATGATTAGAGGTTGCAATTGAGCCTACATGCTTGTTGGAAGAGCCAGCAGAAGATGGTAGAATTAGATCTTAGGTGGAAAAAGATTCTGCTTTTCCAAGAACCTATGAATCTGAGACAAACAGCTCTGTCCTTTACTGATGAGAGAAATAAGTAAAGTTACCAAGATGGAAGATAATTCATCTATGTACAGAAACATCCTTATCAAATCATCTGAGGGATAGAGAGGTTGAAAAAATATGAACTGGACTAGGGTACAGCCAATTAAAAATGATTAATTGGGTCAAAGAGATTTGCTCTGGACTTTGAATGGATGTTTTACCACAAAATGGTTTAGTTAGAAAAGAATATTGAAGCTGAATCATGCAAAGAACCCATGACTTGATACTCATAAGAAGCTTGATTTGTGAGAAAACAGATGCTATGATTGACCAGATATACTCTGGGGGGAAAAAAAGGTATGCAAAAGTAAGGGGAAATAATCACAGTTAAGGTGGAACTAGGAAGAATAATGGATATTCAGGGATGGATATTTGTGGAAAGTAGCTAAGCCATCTTTGTGATAGAAAGATATTAACACATTCCTGCTCTTTCTGCAACCTTGCTCTGTTATAATTCCTGCTCATTCTGAATTTAGAGTAAAAAATTCATTAGAAAGTATATCCTTATAATGGAGCTCTAGTCTTTGTGATCAACCTACTTTATGACCAAGTACCAGATTTTAACCTGTACAGTAACTAAGCCAGTTTTCATTGGCACTTCCTCAGTTTTAGATATTTTGTCACATTGTTCGCATACAGTTCACAGTAAGTTCAGTTCTATTTGTGGTTTTGAAAATACAAACCCCATGCTTTTAGCTAGCTTGATACAATTTACAAAGAAGGGCGAGGATAAGAGAAGGAAGGAGGAAAGAAAGTAGAGAAGCAGAGAAAGAGGAAGGAAAAGATGGAGGAAGAAAAGGAGAGAAAAAAGAAGACAAAGAAATAAAGATTAAAAGATGGAAAGATTTGGATAGGAAGAATATGATCCAATGTTTAGCAAATTCCCCTGAGTTTGGAGTTTAAGATTTGTTTACCTACAACAAGTCTTTTAAAGTTACCATCTGTCAAAAAGAAATGTTAGTCAATTTCAGAGAAAAAAAATTGCCTGCCCAAATATATGAGACCTGAATCTTCTGGGTAAACAAAATGCCTCCACATATAACATAAAATAAACATTCTCAGTGTTAAGATAGGGGTGGTGTTTGCATGTGACTTGTGTACCAATAATCTATCTATCACTAACATTTCCTTTGTTTTTTAAAAGCATAACCATGCTTACAGAACCAAAAAATCTATTTTTAAAAAATGTTTGGACGTTCCTGGTTGAGTCTCTGCATGTTTCTGGTTGAATAAGCAGGCTTATTTTCATGTAATGACTCAATGGAATGGTTATAGCCACTTCACTAATATAACAAAATTTACTTTTATATTCCATCATAAAATTACTATACCAAAAGTGTCCAACAGTTTATCAGTTCTTAGAGCAGCTAGTATAGGATGTTACTGAGAAAGATGTGAAATCTCTCAGATGTGTCTAAGTATCCCAAGCTGTACACACAAGGGAAGTATTCTCCTGACCCTTTCTGTTGATCAGCTTATGTTATAAGACATATGGGTTAATGACCCTTCTAACATAGTTTTGCTTCAGTGAACAATGTAACTAGAGATTTCTTTTATTGTCCTATAAATACCATATTTTCCTTGAACAATTATTGTATTCATCATGTGTCTTCCTCAAATTATTTTCTAGTGTTATTATTTCACATATGAAATAAGCATCACTAAACCATATATGAAATGAATGTATTTGGGGGAATAACTATTAGAAAGGAACTAGCCTTAAGAGCAGGGAAGCATGTTGAAAATAATTGGGACCAAACTGAAAAGTCCAAACAATTTCTCACCACCAGCCTCAGACTGTACTAAATTGATTGAGTTTGAAGGAGAAGGACAGTTCTAGAAGCTATTTTCTCTCTTATCTCATGGTCCTAAGAATGAGTGTGTGAGTTTGTGTGTCAGAGAGGCACTCTAAAACATTAGCACTGATAGAAAGAGTGAAAGGTAAAGTACCTAAATTTGAACCCAGGTTTCATCACTTGCTAGCTATATGATCTTGGACAATTAATCCGTCTCAATTCAGTTTCCCCAGCAGTAAAAAAAACATGAATAATAGTAACTTCTTTCTAGATGTTGTGTGGATTCAGTGAGAAAGAGCCTGAAAAGCCCCTAATATGCTACTTGGCACATGGTAAGCACTAAGCAAAGGTGAATATCCGGTAATGATTATAACTATTTTCATGACTATTCTGTTTTTCCTTTTTGTTTTTGTTTTTGTTTTTTTGAGGCAGACCCTCACTCTGTTGGCCATGCTGGAGTGCAGTGGTAAGATCATGACTCACTGAAGCCTCAACTTCCTGGGCTAAAGCAATCCTCCCACATTAGCCTCCCAAGTAGCTGGGACCACAGGCATGCACCACAAACCCAGCTATTTTTTAAAACAAATTTTTGGTAGAGGCAGGGTTTTACCATGTTGCCCAGGCTGATCTTAACTCCTAGGCTCAAGTGATCCTACCACCCCTCCTGAATTGTTGGGATTAGAGATATGAGCTACCATGCCTGGCAACTATTCTTTATATACTCACAGTGATTAAACTGGCTCATATAAATAGAATGAAGGATATTTTCTTTTAATATTTTCTATGCAAAGATACCCTCACAAAGAGGCCACTGAAAGGGGTAAGGGACATGTTTGGGGAGGAAGCTTTTGCATCAAAGCAGGTTGGAATAAAAATGCACAGCCCAGATGATTTCAGAATGATCCTAAAGGGAGGAAGAAAATACTCTGAAGGCAAGTAAAGAATAAAATGTTGCGAGTAAATTTACCCCAGTATGAAACTGCATTCACTGCTTGCTTATGTTGTGCCAGTCACTGTGCTAGTATAGTGCTGCCACTATAATGAAGGTGGGGTTTGGTCTATAAATGGTGAGAGGGAGAGAAAAATTAAGTCATCCTTAAATATGTCGAGAGGACAGTGAATGAATGAAGCAGAAGACAGGGTAGAGAAAAGCAGGTAAAAGTGAGAATAAATTACTAAATCTAAGCTTTGTCTTAGTATTTGGTTCCTAACTCATTCTGACCAGGATTTCTGAGCAACACAATCAGCTATAAGGTACAACACCCTAGGAGAATCCAATACTTCTGTCTCACAGCGGTTGTTACATGTAATGACACAATTGTACAGAGAGAGAAATGGAGGGAAGTTTAACTGGTGTTATTATTATTATTATTGTTATTACTATTATTATTTTCCGAGACAGAGCCTCGCTCTGTCACCCAGGCTGCAGTGCAGTGGCATGATCTCAGCTCGCTGCAACCTACGCCTCCTTGCTTCAAGCAGTTCTCCTGCCTCAGGCTCCTGAGTAGCTAGGACTACAGGCGTGCACCACCATGCTTGGCTAATTTTTGTATTTTTAGTAGAGACGAGGTTTCATCATGTTGGCCAGGCTGGTCTCGAACTCCTGACCTCGTGATCCGCCCGCCTTGGCCTCCCAAAGTGCTGAGATTACAGGCGTGAGCCACCACGTCCTGCCTCATTAGTGTTATTATTTCCAAAGGCTGCAACATTGAAAATGCAATAGCAGTTTTCTTGTACATTTACCTGAAACACTAATGTCTGACATCATTTTGATGGGAGTAGGAGTTGGGGGCTTACACGTATATTGCTTTGCCAACATATGCAAATGTTTGGAAGGTCTTCCACATTTAAAGGAGGAAAAAAATACAACATAAATTGCAGTCAAGGGAAAAACAGACCATTGTTTGGTTTTCCATCTTCCCTGGGGAGCAGCTGCTGATTTCACTCTAATTTTAGCTGCTATTGCTTTGAGCTAAACTTTCCATTTTTATTAAAAAAAAAAAAAAAAACTTTGAGTCTAGAGGATTACAAGCGCCTGTGCTTTTGATTTTTAATAAAAAGCGAGCATTTACCTCTGAACAGTAGCAGCAAGAAAGGGAATTAAACCTGAGGCTAGTGAGCTGACCTTTAGAGAGGTGCCGATCCAGAGGGATATGCGGAATTTAACACACATCCCTTTTCTTTCTCATGTACACACTCTCCAGCTAGTGTTCTTTTTCATATATTTATTTAACTGGGAAAATTGGTGATATTTAAAAAATTTATTATTCATTCATGTTTGTGTTTGATGTATTAGCTAGGTGACTAAAGCCCCTCTAAGTGTTACATAGGCTGGTATGATTAGATTTCCGTATATAATATGAATGCTGATGGTGCCGATTTAAGGTACGGAATAGAAAGAGAAATCATGTAACTATCTGTATACAAGATACTACTGAATGGGGAATCTGGGGGTGATGCCTGACATAGTGAAACTAATCACTCCAACACAGCTGACAAAACACTGCTTTCAACTGGGAATGTGTATACCCAAATTGCAGGAAAATCTCTTTTTTTAATCTGTTAACTTTTTTATAGAGGAAAGGAAGCAGAGTAAATTTAGTTTAATTTGCATTTGACTTTTTGGTAAAACAAGTATATTTCTGTGGCATTAAATAAATACCACTGTTTAAAGAAAAATGGTTGATGATCCATGAATTCAGTTTACTAATTACTGTTTGCATTATTCCCCTACTTCTCCCAGTAATCCCCACCCCCCGAATTCTATACAACACTATTTTGCCTCACTAAAGGAAGCCATCGATAACTAGCTTAGAATGTAAAATGCTGAGGCTCTTGAAGTGGGCCTTTCACTTCTTTTATTTTTTTCATTCTCTACTCCTGCTTCTTGTGGAAAGAGTGTCAGCCTGATAGAATAGAGGTTGGGAGTTCATGTTTCTGTTAGAAATCTCTCATAGTTTTAATTCTCTCTGTCAAATGGATCACTACTCTTACAGCATTTAATTAGCTTTATCATCCAAAAACTTCTACTTTCAGAGAAAATACTTAAAGAGGCCTTGGTTACAGTATCCAAATATAATATATTGTATTGATTTTTGTTTTTATGAATTTTGCCTTCATGTGGGTATTGGTGTTAATTAGATGTTTATATTGAATGCTAGCTGCATTATGTTTAATTACCTCTGTTACTTAACTTTTCTTGTAATTTTAAGTTAGTTAAAATTATAACCATGGGATAATAGAAACCTCTCTTGGAGCTAATTAGATGACTAAAGATCATTTGTAAAGGTCAGGCTGACAGTTGGCTTGGGACAAGTGAGAGGCTTACTGAGTAGTGAATGGCAGTAAGGAGATATACTCTGTGTAGACTTAGAGAATGTCAGACTGGAAGGACATCGGAGATGGTTGTGCCCAACCCTTTTCTCCTCCTGGTGTGGAGACTAACTGGAGCACACTAGCTGCTACATCTCTCTGTGACTTACTGTGAAATCTTTAAATGAATGATTTAATTTCTTAATGTCTGGCTCATACAATCTATTACTAAACTCCAACTTTCGACTAATGTGATGTAGATTGTCTAAGGAACTTAAAAGACATGACACACTTTGCCATGATCAGAGATGAGAGTACATGTTGTATTACTAAATTTTTTTTTTTTTTTTTTTGAGTTGGAGTCTCACTCCATCACTCAGGCTGGAGTGCAGTGGCACAATCTTGGCTCACTGCAACCTCCGCCTCCAGGGTTCAGGCAATTTTCCTGCCTCAGCCTCCTGAGTAGCTGGGATTACAGGCACCCACCACCACACCTGGCTAATTTTTCTATTTTTAGTAGAGATAGGGTTTCGCCATGTTGGCCAGGCTGGTCTCGAACTCCTGACCTCAAGTGATCCGCCTACCTCAGCCTCCCAAAGTGTTGGGATTACAGCCGTGAGCCACTGTGCCCGGCCTTATTACTGATTTTATATAAGACATTTGAATTAATTGGTTAAATGAAGAGACTTCTGGCCTTTTAAATGGATTTTTGATCCAATCGCTCACTTAGAAACCTCTTTTCTTGCTACTAATTAAAAACAAAAATCATGAACTATAACTACTGCCCCCAGTTTCCCCCTTAACATCATGCAGATGAGATTGGGCTGTCTTTGGGGCCGGGCGCGGTGGCTCACGCCTGTAATCCCAGAGCTTTGGGAGGCCGAGGGGCGTGGATCACAAGGTCAGGAGATCAAGACTATCCTAGCTAACACGGTGAAACTCCGTCTCTACTGAAAATACAAAAAATTAGCCAGACGTGGTGGCGGGCGCCTGTAGTCCCAGCTACTCGGGAGGCTGAGGCAGGAGAATGGCGTGAACCCGGGAGGCAGAGATTGCAGTGAGCCGAGATTGCGCCACTGCGCTCCAGCCTGGGAGACAGAGCGAGACTCCGTCTCAATAAAAAAAAAGAAAGAGATTGGGCTGTCTTTGTGTTGTGTCCGGAGTTTGTTCCTTCCAGTAGGTTCTGGTCTGGCTGACTTCAAGAATTGAGCAGCAGACCTTCACAGTGAGTGTTACAGCTCTTAAAGATGGCACGAACCTAGACAGTGAGCAGCAGCAAGATTTATTGTGAAGAGCCAAACAACAAAGCTTCCACAGCGTGGAAGGGGACTCGAGTGGGTTACCTCTGGTGGCTGGGGATGGCCAACTTTATTCCTTTATTTGTCCCTGCCCTTGTCCTGCTGATTGGTCCATTTTACAGAGTGCTGATTGGTCCATTTGACAAACCTCTAGCTAGTTGCAGAAATGTTCTTCAAAGCCCCACTCAAGCCGGGACATCCAGCTGGCTTCACCTCTCAGTATCACTGGAGCAGTACTGTTGAAAATCATCCAAAACATCCCTCTGGCCAAACTGAGTGACCTCTTTTCAGGTTTAATCCTCTTTTATTTCATTTTGGCAATAACTTTTATGCTTGACACCTCATTTTTAAAAGCACTCTTATTTTCCTTACCTTTCTTTCTTTCTCTTTTTTTTTTTTTTTTTTTTTTTTTTTTGAGATGGAGTCTTGCCCTCTCACCCAGGCTGGAGTGCAATGGCGTGGTCTTAGCTCACTGCAACCTCTGCCTCCCGGGTTCAAACGATTCTCCTGCTTCAGCCTCCCGAGTAGCTGGGATTACAGGCACCCGCCATCCTGCCCAAATAATTTCTGTATTTTTAGTAGAGACGGGGTTTCATAATGTTGGCCAGGCTGGTCTCGAACTCCTGACCGCGTGATCTACCCGCCTCGGTCTCCCAAAGTTCTGGGATTACAGGCGTGAGCCACGGCGCCCGGCCTTTTCCTTGCATTTCTATACTGCTCTATCCTAAGTTTTCTCCCAACTTTCTTTTCATATATGTTCGTTTATTCAACAATCACTTATAATCACCTACCATTTGTCAAATACTTTGCTAGACATGGAGGGTACTTTGATGAATGATAACTCCTAAAACAACCTAAAAGGCATACCCAAACAGAGCCTTGTAGAGAATATAGGGTTGTATGAAATCCTACTTGCCAATAACTACTAATGATTAGTAGTTTCAATTCAGTATCTTACTGCTTCACTAGAACCTGTGATGTTTCCCAATTATTTGAGTTGTTACATCTCAGCATTTCAACTTATCGTCAAGGCCCTGAATCAAATACACTTTTTTCACCTGTTTCTCTCTAGGTCCCACTACAGGAATTGTGGATGTTCTCACTTCTGTGACTTTGTTAACATTTCTTTCTCTATCCAAAATATCACACTTGACCTTCTCTAACTATTCAAGCTGTTCTTTTTGTTTTAATCCCCCTCTTTTTGAACACTTGGATTCTCATTTGAATTCAATAACTTTTTTTCCCTCTGAATGCCATTCGTTTCTGAACATGCAGTTGAAATTCCAAAATTTAACTATTCATCATATATATACCAAAGACAGTACATCCAGGACACAAATTCTGGAGTTAGTGTTCCATCACTTACCAATTGAGTGATGGTGCGATGCTTCTATTTTGTCTTCAGTAAAACTGAGATAATAATAGTACACACCTCCTGGAGTTATTGAGAGAATAAAATGAGGAGGTAGGTAGATAGCTAGATGGTAGATAAAGATATCACTTTATCGCTTAGAACAGTCCTTAAAACATAGCAGACACTTAGAAAAATAGTAGATGCTATTTTATATTTACATTTGTAAATAACTATTCTCTGGGTAGCTGTGTCATTTCTTAAAGTGTAAATTATTTAAAGGCAGGCTACTGTCTTTCTGTAATCAATGGAGAATTCTCTAGGTCTTTGTCACATAGGGGATACTAAATTGACTGATTGAAGAGTTTAACAGCTTTTTTTTTCCATTTAACTCTGTCCCCATTTCTAACATAGATATGTAAATTTCCCTACCCACCATTTAAAATAATTGTGCCACATGCTGTGGGTCTCAATTTAAGAGGGTATCTAGAACTAATACAGGACAAAGGGGATTTGGAAGAAGACAGTGTACATAAGACTGGACCCCTATTGCATCTGAGGAAATTTTTGATGCCTTAAAGAGGCTACAGGAAGAAGTAGGCCTCTGAGTGCATCTTGGAGACTTGGTAGGTAGAATCTGATAGATAGAAACTGGGATATGGGTAAGAACAATACAGGTGGAGGGGATAGAATAAGCAAAAGCCTGGAGGCTACAAAGCCTGGAAGTGTGTTTAGGGAAATTGAAAGTCATTCAGTTTAGCTGGTAGGTAATGATCCTGTAGTATCAGAGCACAGTATTGAAGCAAAAACCTGAAAATTGAGGTGATTTGCCAAACTGAAGGGACATTCTGTTTTGAAATTGAGGGTCATTCTATTTCAGTGCCAATGATGTTTTTATTCAATATACAGTGCTTAAACATTATCATTGTTTATTAAACAAAAAAACTCCTAAGAACTGATATTGCATTCTCATTCCTGGGAATAGTGGGGGTCTTTATTCTTTTTGTAAGAGAAAAATGTTTCATTCTTAGAACCTATATATGGTCTTTTTGGATGAGTTCAGTTTTATATAGATGTTGACAGCTCTAAAAATAGCAGTACTAATGGTCCAGCTAAGCACTCAGTACAGCAACCTCAAAGGGCTTCCAGACGCAGGCAGGGGAGCTCTAAGTAAAACATGATTCCTGGAACTACCTTATCTGTCTTTATCAGTTAAACCCATAACTATATTCTGACATAGCCAGTTTCCACAAACAACATTGTGAATTTTATTTTCCTTTCATTCAGATGGGCTCATTTCACATTTTACAGGATGGGGGATGCTAAGTAAATTCTCCTGTGAGATCTCACGCCATTTTCTTTTTAACGTTACTGAAAAGTGTTTGGCAGGTTTGTCCTGTAATTAATCTGTTTATGCATCTGTCTTTCCCACCAGCCTATGAGTTCTACCAGGAGTTTCTTGAAATCTTTTGCCATGTTTCTAAGCATTGTCCTAAGGATTTTACGTGGATTCACCTTCATAACAATTCTATGAAGTTGGCACTATTATGAATTCAATTTCGCATATTAGCGATCTGATGTATAGAGAGGGTAAGAAAATTATCCAGGTATATAATTATTAGATGTTAGACTCAATCTATTTCTGGAGCCTGAGTTCTTAAATACATTGGGTTAGGAACTAGGACACTGAATCTCTAGTTCTAGGTTGGCTACAAACTAGCTGAGCAATCTTAAGCAATTATCTTAACTTCTCTGTACCACATTTCTTTATGTGTAAAATAGTAACTGCATTCTTTTACTGTATTATTGTGAGAATTATGTTATACAGCTGTGGGAAAGTGCTTCACACAAGACTTCGTACAGTCCAATATTTTTTTTCTTTTGAGACTGAGTTTCACTTTGTAGCCCAGGCTGGAGTGCAATGGTGTGATCTCGGCTCACTGCAATCTCTGCCTTCCAGGTTCAAGCAATTCTCCTGCCTCAGCCTCCCAGGTAGCTGGGATTACAGGTGCATACCACCACACCTGGCTAATTTTTGTATTTTTAGTACAGACAGGGTTTTACCATGCTGGCCAGGCTGGTCTCAAACACCTGACCTCAGGTGATCCACCCACCTTGGCCTCCCAAAGTACTGGGATGATAGGTGTGGGCCACTGTGCCTGACCACATTCTAAGTTTTTAATAAATGCTAGTTTTTCTTTCTCTCCTGCCCTTCTTTGCTCTAAGAGGCCTATGAACCAACCTTGACCTTTCTAAGGCACATGACTTCGTGTCTCAATCTGTGCCCAACCCCTGTGGACTAGAAGGTGCTTGCCCTCACTTCAATAAGAGAAAACACAGGCACTGCCAGAGATTATTGAGAGGGCAGAACTGGGTGAGGGTTATTGCAGCTGCCCTTCAGTGACCCATGATGGCAAGGAGCCATCACATCCATACGGGGTCCCATGTGGCCTTGCTGGGTGCATCCGCCTCCAGTCACTCTGTATTGCTAATGTGAGTTACACATGTAATTATCCAGGCAGCAGGCTAAAATATCTCCACAGACAGCAAAGTTTCATCAACAGAAGGGCACATTTTGTTTCATGTGACTCCAACAGAGTACTGCCGAGTGTTGCAGAGCTGTGGTGATTAATTGAAGGACAAATTAGAAAGTCATGGAATAGTATGTTGTCTCCATAACCAGGCCTTCATGAGTTAAGCAAAGCAAAAGGTTTAAGAGTGCTTCTGAGATTTTTAGAAATAAAAATATTCATAAAGGTGTTTTTATGCTATGGGGTCTTCATCAGAATGTTTTTGTTCCAAAGAACTTAGGATCTGTATTTGTGCAACTGTGTCCTTAACACTGACTAAGACCATCACTGAAAAATAAGGTGAGGAATGACATTTTAGATAAAAATTTTGTTGGAGAGCAATGTCATGAGTAGAATGCATGCATTTTGTGAGTTAGATATGTGTCTACAGATGAAGACACACACACACAGAAACACACATACACACACACTTGCAAAGACAAATATTGGAGTTTTTGGAACATTTGAATGAAAACATTATTCTCATTGCTGTATTATGGTGGCTTCTTTCACTCTCTAGTTGACCTTAGTTTCCTGAGAGACATCCCATAGCGTGGGTATGAGGCTAGTGACCTGCACCCCTTCTTGAGGGGAATGTGGGTAGCTGCTAAGCCCTGCATGCTCTGACATATCTAACAAATGCCTGTGAGAATTGTGAATAGGTTAAAGGCACAGATGATAGAAAAAAAATACAAAAGAAAAAATTAAATGGATTATTTTAAAAATGCAAAGAAGATGGGGAGAGTAAATAACTCAGAATGGAAAGGGGAAGAGAAGGAGGGGAGCATGCTGATGGCCATTATCTTAATAGCTGCACAGTGTCTGACTCTGTAAAAGGTGCTCAGAATGAATCTTGGAATATTAATGCCCATATTTTATGCCATAACCTCTAGAGAGGTGAAAGAGAAGTCCAAAGATGGGCAGGGTTGCTGAGCCAACATTTCTAAGGAGGCCTTTTTGTCCAATTCACCTGCCATCTGCAGCCAGCCTCCATATAAACACCTTTTGTGATCAACCCTGATGGATTATTTGTTAGTTTATTTGTTGGGGGGGGAATAAAGAGAGGAAAATGTGGGAGTACATGTGAATTTAGGGTGAAGCAAAAGATTTTTAGCTACACAGATCAATACCACCTTTTTCTAGCTTTTTGATAAGAATGCCAAATAGAACTGAGTCAAAAATATTATTGATCAATGGATTGTATCTATTGCTTTTCCCTTTTCTGTATGGCTTTCCACTCCACCGGAGATGAAAATTAAATTGACTCGTCACTATTTTCTCCTCATATAGGCATTCATCTTGCTCAGGGCTTTATTTCTTCAAATTATTCCAATGGCTTACTTAACAGATGTAGTTTCTTTCTTAGTTAAATCAAAAGGTATTTATTGAGCAAGTACTGCTAATACTACCACTGCTACTGCTGGTACTGTTAATACTACTGTCTCTACTACTGCAATGACTGGTCTCATAGTGTTTTAGGCTGCCTTCAAGGTGCATCACCTTATTTAAATTTTACAACAAACCCTTAAGTTATATACAATTATATGAGGAACTAGGTCTCAAAAGTTTTATAATTTCTTCCAGCTCGTAGTGGCAGGGCTGGAATCCAAGCTGAGATGTGTCTGGTTGTCCGGTTCTAAACCTTTCTACAGGTCACCTTGTAAAGAATAAGGATGGAGCTCAAACACAGATACACAAAGGAATAAAATTAAAACTTGTTCCTGCTTTTAAAATGTAGTGGTTGAAAAGCCAGAAGTATAAATAACTCCAATTCTGTATAAATGATATTCTCAAATGCTGCATCAGAATCACTTGGGAGAATTTATTAAAAACATAGATTCCTAGACTGCAACCAAGAACTCTTGGATGAGACTAAGGAATTTTTAAATTAAAAAGAAAATAAAAAGTGAAATTCTCTACTAATTTCAATGTCCAGCCAATTTTGAGAACTACTGTTTTTAATATTGAAACTACTGACTTTAATATTGAAAGTAAATATAAGAAAAGATGAAGTAGTTCCAACGAGAAGGAATGGGAATTGAGAATGGCTGTTTGAGGTTATCTTTCTTTATGGTTTTCAGGGTTATCCAGGTCTTAGAAATTACATAATGATTTCTACAAATGATCATCGGTAGCTTTAGACTAGTACCTACTAATTCTGTAAGTGATGATCCTCAACCCTTGCTAATTTGAATAGATCTTGTTATTTCAATGTGCCCTTAAATTGACAAACTTCTCTATAAAACTACATAGTATGATCTTTCAGGTAACCTAGTCTGGTAATCTAGTTATCCGTGAACTATTCATATCCATGATTTAAAAAAAAAAAAAAACTTATCATCCTCCTCCTCCTCACCATCATCATCACCATTTTAAGTTATAACTATCAATATTTTGTTTAGATACATTTTTATGTTCTTGGTCAAGTCAGTTAACTTTTCTGGACCCAAATTTTTCCAAGTATGTAAAGAGGAAATTGAACTTAGTGACCTCAATTTTGTGTAAAGTTATGACATTAAGATCTTTAGGCGTCATTTATTAGGAACCCAGTTGCCTTGAGAAATTTTTCTTTCGTTGGGAAACTTACTCATCATTTAGTAAATATAGAATCACAACTTCAAAGGCCAGCTCTGGAATAATTAAGAATCTTTCTGGGCAGATTTAAGGTCTGCATCTGAATAGCTGTATATACAAAAAGCCTAAAGGATCAAAATAGTCCAGAACATTTCAGGACTGGACAGCTGGTGAGTAGGTAAAGGTTGCCTGTGCCTCACTCTGTCAGTCAATTTAATGAATATCAAAATCACTCATACACCAAATTGAGAAGCCAAGGATCTCATCTTGACTGAGAATCGGCACCTTCCAGAACCTGACTTAGTTTTGCAAGAGCAGTTTTAGTAGCTAAAAGTTTCACTCTCACCTGCTGCTGCAAGGACTTGGATTGCCAGAGTTGTGTGACTTCTCTTGTCCTTGATTATAATATGAGCAAAAAACTGCCTTGAAAAGATAAAGATATTTTACAGTCTGACCTTAAGATGCTCCCGATGGTATGTCTGAAGGAAAAGAAGGAACGTCTGTTCCCAGATAGAGTTCCTTCCTTATCAGAAGGGTTAAAATAAATATTCTTTCTCTTTTGTGCCTTCCTAGCATTTCTGCAGTAGATAAAAGGGGAAATGTGTGTTGGACTGAGAGTTATGAGGAATCAAATCCAAAGAGATGAGACAAACCTTTCTCTCTGCCAGTGCAGATCAAGTGTGAGTTTGGAGAAATAGAGAAGGAAGGATGTGCCAATCAAAAAAGGTTGACCACGGAAAGAAGAGTCACAAAAACAAGGGCAGCAATGCTTGCAAAAACAATATCAAAGGAAAGTCTTGGCTGGCAGACTAAGTGTTCTAGCAATAGCACTAGTCCATGTCTTTGGCCAGCTATTGTAACCAGATGTCATTAAGCATTTTCATCATCCAATCACCTTCCTTGTTCTGATTCTAGGCCCCCTAAATCAACCTCTAATCATAATGTTCTTCCCATGGAGAAAAGACATTGGCCATGCCCGACGGTTTGTGTGGGAGTTGTCTTTCACATCATGAAGTAATAAACTCTTGTTCTTTTTAAAGCATTAATTTGGCTAAGAAACAAATACAAAGTTTATATTTAGATTTCATGTGAAAGCTGGGGAGTGGTCCTCTTGGATACAGGGACTGGTTAGAAAGTCACTTCCTCATATAGTAAGTAGCCACTAGCCAAATGTAGCTATTTAAATTTAAATTGATTTAAATTAAACTAAATTAAAAATTAAGCTCTTCAATCTCACTAATCACAATTCAAGTGCTAAAAAGTCATACATAGCTCATGGTTACTATATGGAACAGTGCAGACTATCAAACATTTTTATTGTCACAGAAAGTTCTGTTGTGCACCTCTAGGTTAGAAAGTAATTCTTAATTCCTTTACCAGATTATACTTGGTAATCTGCAATGATATACTTAGACCTAGCTGTGCCTCAGCATGTCTATGAAATGGGAAGAAGGATGCTGTCAACAAAATAGGAATTATGTGGGCATTTTAATGTAATTGCTAATTGATGCTTTATAAATAGAACAAAGAATAGTTTGTATATTTAAATATTAATGTGAATCACATTCCCATTTTATTGTGTTCCATAGGAACTCTATTTAACAATTTTAAACCTCTCCATCTTTCCAACTGCCTTTCTGTAGAATGAGGCAAAGGGAAATATTGAAAAGTTGTCCTTAATGTTGTCAAAGAATTATAGGCTACTGTAAATTTGTAAAATGTATGTTACTAAATGTGACTTTCAAATAAGCAAAGCTTTACCAGCAAAAGAACTAATGATGATATCTTACGTTTGTGTGCTGCTTTTCTGAAATGCTCTCACATGCATCCTTTGATACTTAAAATAACCCTTTGAAATAGTATGTTATCATGCCCATTTTACATGTTCAAAAGTGATTTATTCAAGGTCGTAGTGGTAATGTCAGCAATAGAACCTGGGCTTTCAACCCCTAAGTTCATGTTTTATTCTGTTATTCCACTCTGTTTCAGTTGTTAGGACATGTATTATGTTTTAGGAAAGGTGACAATAGAAAGAAAATAGAAAACAGAAATCTGAGAATTCGGAGTCATGAAATATAGACTGGAAATATTGTTCCTCCAGGCCAAAAAGTAGACCTGAACCTTTGGAAGTCACAGGGAAAGAAACTGCTGTCTCATCTTTCCTCTCTGCCTGCTTCATTCACAGAATTTACCTTGCATTCATTCATTCATTAATCCAATGTAGACTGAGCAATTATTGTCTGCCACACTTGTTAGGCTGTGATGATACAGAGAAGATCAAGACATGCCCTCTAATTTTGAGGACTCCACATTCCTCTGGGGAAAGAGATACATGTTGATTCATATCTTATGGCATAGATGCTGAGAAAGGGTTTATCGTAAAATGCTCTGACAACAAAAAAGGAAGGGGTGATTAATTTTGTCTAGAGGGAGCTTGTCCTGAGCAAAAGCTTCATACTTTGTATAGATGACATGTAAGATGGATCTTAGAGGAAAAGTAGGATCTAATAGGCAATTTTAAAAGATGGTAGGGGGAAAGGTTTTTAGGTAGAAGAAACAGCGTGATCAAGTTTCTGTTGATTTAAAACAAATAAAAATTGTACCATTTATTGTGCTTATTTGGTTCCAGGCATTTTACGAATGCATTAAACATCTCTTTATTCTCATAACAACACTATGAGATAGAGATTATTATCATGTGCATTTTATAAATAAGGAAATTGAGGCTCAGAGAGGTTAAGAAGTTTATTCTAGATGAAATATCTAATAACTGACACAAGCAGAATTCAAAGGTACACAGCCCGATTTCAGCAATTTTGCTCTTAACCACATAGTGGTTATAATGCTGTATAGTCAATTTTATAATGTGAAAATTTTTTTCTTTTTATGGTATATCATAAGCTGTTTCTCAAGTCATGAAAATTCTCTCTAAATGCTATTTTAATAGTAGAGAAACCCATCTTATTGATGCATTATAATTTGTTTAACTAGTCCTTTATTGTTGGACATTAAGTTGTCTCTAATCTTTTACTATTTTGAATAATAGTGCATGACTATTTTTGTGTATCAGGACTTCCTCAACAGGCCCAATCTAAAGGAGAAAGCACCATGAGATTTTCTTGGTTCTATCACCAAGAATAAGAGCAGTCAGAGAAAGCAAAAGCACATACTAAATGCACTCTATTTTGGATTATTTGCTTTGAGAATTATACCCAGCATGTTGAACAACCCAAGTTGGCTCCATTTGAAGTCTTGAATATTTCTAGGCCTCTGGTACCCAGTTAGTATGTTATTTTAAAGTATTGCAAATTAGTTTTAATATTAACCTAAAAATAATTTAAAAAGTAAATCAGCTGAAAATGCTATTACAAACCCAAATAGAGGTGAACTTTGGATTATCTGCTCTTCTAAATTACTTATTATAGTGTTCTGTCCATTTAAGTGACTGCTGGCAGCTTTTGATTGCTTTGCCCTAAGTCACATTTGGCAAAGAGAATGCAAAGGTTTAGGTTAAAATGTGAAATTTTTTTCTAAATAAATGCAATTTAAATTATTAAGCTTCACTTCACCCATACCGATTATATATCTCTTTTCTTGCTTAGTGATGGCATCCATTTTAAGGAACAAACCTGGAAATGCTGAGCGAAGAACACATACCCTTCATTTCCAAAGGTTCATTTCCCACTCTTACTTTAGATTGACAATGAGTTGTAGTTCAAAGGCTGCCCTGCAGGGAAGCTCATATACCCTATAATTTAAAGGGCCTCAGACGACTCTTGGGAAACTTGGTAAAACATTCTATTTAGAGACATGCCTGCTGATATGACATATATTTTTATAGTTATACCCCTTTATTGCTGGGACATAAAACCTGTTTTCACTCAAAATGTTCCTGCTTTCAGAAAATAGAACAAGAGACATGCAGAAAACAGTGATTCTATTATTGTGTATTATGACTTTTGTTTTATAGTTCTCTTTTCCAACTCATCTCTTTTCCCTGCAGCTGTGGAATCTGGACAGCAAAATCTTGTGGACATTTATTCCACTAAGCCCAGGGATGAGATGGCACTCAGGTTGAAGAACTAACATTTTCTGAACCCTTCATTAACTTTTTACCAGCATCAGGCTCTCTAAGTACAAGTGTAAGAATCCTTCATTCAATTCTTCATTCCGTCATTCCCATTACAAGCCATCTATATGATCAAAATTTCAGAAACACTAGGTGTGCACTAAGAATTGTGTTACATGTTGCCAAGAATACAGACAAGAATAAAATATTCTGATCTGCTCTCTCCAGCTCTCTCAGTAAATGACTATCCCTTGTAGAATTTTGCATACAGGAATATTCTCCACTGCCTGACTCTAAACATTCTAATCTGACTACACTTTTATTCACCCTTTCATCCTCCACTTCCTGTTACAATGGGAAGAGGGAGAATGTGCTACCTTCTATTTAAGAATAATTCCTTCACTCTCTCATCCCACCCCAAACTTCAACCTATTTGAGGACAAAGATTGTACCTACTTTTATATACCATTCTTTCTTTAGGGTCTAGCACAATTCCTGGTGCGTGATAGCCTTTCATGAATATTTGTTGAATAAACATTAACTATGCTATAGGAGATATTAGCTTCACATTGAAGCTTAGAAATGTACTGGGCACGCAGTACAAATTCAAAAAAACAACTGAAGATAAAGTGATTATATAGTAAAAAAAAAAAGCACTGAAATAATTTCATTACAAGAGGCAGAGATAAAATATTATTCTGAAGAAGTTCAGATTATCTCAGACTGGGGAATGAGAGAAGTTTCTTATTTGTGTCACACTTCAATCTATTGTAATATAGGTTTCTCTTGGAAAGTCCTTTTTTTCTATTATCTTCTCTAGTGTAAATAATTCTGTTTGTTTTTCAACATACTATTACAAAATATTATGAGTGCAGTTTGGAAATGGATATAGAATTGTGATTAATACAAATAATATAATTTTTGTAGAATTAAGAAATTTTTTTGTGTTTTGATGTTTGCACTTTCATATCAATGTTATTTATTTTCTTTCTGTATTTTTTTCATGCAAGCTGGCATATACTTTCTGTATTTTTTTTTCATGCAAGCTGGCGCATACTTTATTTTAAAGTATTTGAAGGAGATGAAGGATTACAGTAGAAATGGAAAATGAGACTAGAGGTCGTCATTTTTGTTTGAGTCAGATTCTATTTGGTTCAAGGGCATCTTGCCTCAGAATCTGGGTTTTCCTGGGCCTCTTTATTCAAGATGAACTAAGTTGGGATAGAATAAACCATACAATATTTTAGTCCTAGATTTTAGAACTGTACCAGGTTTATGGCTGTCCTCTTGCTCATTTCTATTCCCTTTTCTTGACCCAGTTGTGTAAATGAGCTGATCTTAAAATGAAACCTACCAGCTGTTCCAATAAATACAATAAACTGTAAGTGGGACATGTTATGAGGGAACTATAGTAGAATTATGTGCAAGGTGCATCCCCATTTGTATTTCTCTGGGAATAGGGAAGGATATTGGAGCTACGCACTCAAACAAGAAGGCTGCCTGTTCTTGATCTTTCTTTAAAAGACAAACTTGCTATAAGTAGCACTGGATATCTGGTAGCATCTGGAAGTCTTAAAAACACCTTTAGTAGTGTATTTTGACTTATCTCCCTTTTCATTCTGGATTCTGTCACTCAGCTTCTGACTTTCGTCCTTTTCTTCCATGAGGAAATCACTCAGAAACAGAAAAGTAACTCTTCTCCTTCCTTTCCACCTTTCCATCCTCCATCTTCCCCACCAATAGGATCCTGGCATAAATTTCTGTTCAATCTACTTCAGCAACACATGTGTATTCACTGTGATACCGTCAGCACCATGGCCTTAGTTTAAGTGCACATCAGCAGGCACTGGGGCTATTATGATAGTATTCTTGATGTTCTCCATACCCCAAAATTAATTTTCCCTATTCCTGGAAAGTCAAATATACATCTGACTTTCCATGCACCTGCTTGAAATCCTTTATTTTGTCTTCATTTGGGATGAATACATGTGTCATCCTGACCCACGCTTCCCAGCTCAGTTTCCTTTCCCATGTCTCTGCACCCTTATCCTCATTCATCCTTCGTACTTTGAACTTCAGCAGATCTGGCTCACATGTTTCCTCGTAGCCACCATGTTGCTTCAAAAGGTTTTCCCTGTAGTTTCCTTTGTCCGAAACAGCTTCTTCGTCATGTCTGAATGTCTTTCTGGCTTTCACCTACTAAGGGAAACCTCCTGATCATGAACTTCCCTTTCAAACCCAAGCCCAACATCTTTACATATTTCCGCCCCTCTATATAATATTCCTGTATCTTATTCATTTTTTTATGATTATAAGCATATTGGATTAAATCTTTTTCATGTCTGCTTTCCCTCTAATTAACTCTTAACTCCTTGAGGGCACACAATTTTACTTACTGGTCCTCAACATGTGGCACATAGCGATAGCTAAGTATCTTTGTTGAACTGCAGAGAACGTCTTACCAAGTAAGCAGACCAAGTTGAGTTAGCACATGAGAGAATATACATACCATTAACCATGTCACATTCAGTAATGTAAAAATCATTTATCACCCCTTCAGGGTGATTCTTGGGAGGTTTTATATCTACTCTGACCCCTTATCACACTCCTCCATAGGCATTACACCAGCCATGTTATTTAAGTGATTCTGTTCCTTAAGTTCTTTTGGCTGCTTTAACAGTTCCATCAGTTCACACTTGCTTTTCACAATGATATAAGGGATAACAACCCAAATATCACACACCATGTAAAAGATTGTTCTGTGCATCCAGTTGTTAAATCTGTTGTGCTCCGAGTATGCCCGTGCCAATCCGCACGTACTGATTATTCGCTCGCAGGGTTAGTGACTGTAACATTTTTGATTAACCTCTCTGTACACTTCACAAGCACTTACTCTGGGCCATGTTCAGATCATGAAGATGCCCTAAATCACTGAGATGTTGGTGAATATCTGTTGACATAGTTTTTACCAGTGTGGAATAACTCAGTGCTCTTCAAATTCAAGGAGAGTCAAAATAGCATTTTTCTCTAGCTTTATTTGTTTTCATCATCTCAGAGATACTAGACACTGAATTTCAATCCAAAAAAAGAAAAGAAAAAAATTATTTGAGATTACTTATGTAATGCCTATATGCCAACATTTCTGTATTCATAGCCACACATTCAATTATTTGGCACCAAGTTTGCCAGTCCTTTTAAAGTCTACTTCTTCAATGTTTACAATCCGAAGTAAGCAAAATGACGTGCATCTTTAATTTCACTTCTAAACTCTAATGATGTGTGGCAATTTTCTAAAAAAATCTTTATTTCTCCCAAATATCTTCTATAGGAAGTAAGAAAGACTTCTGTTGTTTGCTTAATTTAAGCCAGAGACAACTTGACATTTCGGTTACTATTTACCCTCTTTGCTGATGAAGCCAGGCCTTTGCCTGAGATTGAGAAGCCCTCTCTTGCTATTTCATTTTTTTGGCATTCATGGGTGCACATTAATTTCATAGTTCAAAAAAAAAATTAAAATAAAAATACTCAGGATATGTGTAATTTAGAACTTAGAATCACTGATGGCAAATGTCAAAGTAGTTTAAAATTATAGATTCTCTGTTTTTGAAAAGGGATATATTTATTTTATAGGCTGACAAAAATGTATATGACTAACTTATAGGCTAGTCCTTCCTATTTTGTATATCCTAATGGAAACATTGGGAGACCAGTGCTACTAAAATGTCAGCTTTCACCCTGAGTGATATCAGCTGTCCATCCAACCATCATCCATCCCAATATTTTTTTGAAATCACATCATGTTATTTGTCTTCTACTGTGTTCCATGCACAAATGCCATTATAGGAGAATGGTTTTCAAAGAAAACAGATCTGTAACTTTGAATGACTGTTATGTTTTACTAAAGCAAACACGTGATAAAACACCATAGCCATCTGGACTAAATCAAATACGACTCATATTTCTAGTGAAAGGTATTTATTCAACAGTCTACAAAAAGTTATGAACTACCTCCTATGTGTCAGACAATGCATTAATCATTGATGTGCTGTTCTTCCTGTTTTAGAAAGTTAGCAGAATGGAGGTCTTTCTCTAAATTGTGTCGTAGGGGGTGGAGTTTTTAGAGGTGATTACCGTTCTAAGTAACTGTTGGAAAAACAACAATTTATGGGCTTAGAAAGATGAAGGCTGAGAACTAGGGAATGAAAAGAGAAACAGGTAAAATGAGCATATTTACAGAGCGGCAGTGAGTCATGGGGGAAAAAAGTTACTTATATACAATTTTGCCTAGAGCCACCCCAGGCATGCTTATTTGGAAAGCAACATTCTCTGAAAATGTGCTGCAATAAATAAACTGAACACATTATTTAGAATGCCACTGGTGATTACCATAACAAGTGGACCTTTTCTATTGCATTATTGGGTCACAATTATCAGTGCCTTCATTTCAGAACACCTTCTTCCTTCTTGACAGATTGCCACGGTCTCTACAGTAAATGAGTATTGATTTAATATTTGGAGCCATTGAGCAGTGTCTGTTACAAAAAAGGACCTGAGCTAGAGTGTGTACCTACTCTTGCCTAGCAGAGCTGCTCTGGGTGATGGAAATGTGGGTGAATTTTTACCACGTCCACACAGCTGCAATCAACCATTTTTGTTTACTCTTTCACTGGGAGGAGCGATTAAGATTAGATTGCCAGTTCTATCATGATAGATTTGTGTCAAGAAAATATCTTGCTTGCTCTATCTATAGAAAAAAACTATTATCATCTTTATAAGTTTTAAACTCATAATTTTATACTTGTATTCTAAGTTTTTTTTATTCACCTTCTGAAGCCTTAATTTCCCATGGTTTGGCAGGAGTACGTTTTACCATGAATATATGCATGAGAAATGGGGCCCAGTTATATCTCCAGTGACTCAATCCAATGAAATGCATAAATTTTAGGCCATTATTGAAAATATCTCCTACTCCCTTCAGGGTGGACAGCTTTCTCAAGAAACCGTTTTGGGAAAGATGTATAGTCTTGGAAATCAGCAAACAGTCTACTTGTTTTTCTGATAAAGAACATTAAAATGTTATTGCTACAATCTTCTATCATCTTCCTTGATTATAAGTGTTCTAAGTCTTCATTATTGATTTTATTTTATTTATTTTTGTTTGTTTGCTTTTTGGATGTCAGGTACAGAGGGTTGAATTAATCTTTCTCCTAAATGCAGTGTCAGTTGTTGTATTAACAATAAGTTTGGTTGTCAGAGGGTCATATTTTCACTGTAGCCTACAAGTAATTTAATGATCTACTCTTCAGCCTTGGTAAAATACTTTAGGTGAGACATACGGGTGTAGCTTTTTATTGCATATTTCTATTTTTGGATTTTCATTTCCATTGACATATTTACACTAAAATGATCCTGGTTATAGTTGATATCAAATTTTCTTTCTTCCCTTTCATTTCCAAATATTAAAGATGTTATTTTAATTCCCAAAATATGTGAAAAATATACTCAATATATTAGCTTTTTTCATTTTAAGGTACAATAATATTCTGAGACTGAATAACCGCGTATTAAAAATAATATTTATTATATTTATTTTTATTTTTCCTTTTTTATTTTTATTATATTTATTTTTATTTTTCCTTTTTTATTAAGATGGACAGAGATGAGCTGGAAGAGTTAAGTCACTTCCCCAAAATGAGCATTTTGTTTTCAGAGGTTGGATTGGTCTTTTGTGAATATTACATGCCGACTTATGTGATGAGATGAAGAGACTTGACAGATCATTGCTAGAAGTTTAAGTCAGCCATCCCCAGACTTTTTGGCACCAGGGGCTGGTTTCATAGAAGGCGATTTTTCCACAAACTGGGGTAGGGGGAATGGTTTTGGGATGAAACTTCAGATCATCAAGTATTAGTTAGATTCTCAGATCATCAGGTATTAGTTAGTTAGATTCTCATAAGAAGCATGCAACCTAGATCCTTCGTATGTGCAGTTCACAAAAGGGTTCACGCTCCTATGAGGATCTAATGCTGCTGCTGATCTGACAGGAGGTGGAGCTCAGGCCTGCCCCTTACCTCCTGCTGTGCAGCTGGGTTCCTAACAGGGCACAGACCAGTATGGGGCTGGGGACCCCTGGTTTAAGTGACTTTATGTGTTACAAATCAAGTCAATAGGAGAGTGGGCCCATTGTCAATAAGGCCTCTGAACACTTGCCCCATGCTTTCTTCCTGAGTTGTGTGGTTTCTCGTGTTCTGTGTATTCAGGTTCAAACCCTTGGGAACTGTAGCCAAGCTCTTATTTTTTGCTGTCTGTGATGACTTTGCCTAAGCAAGGGGATGCAGCACGATGCTGCTGCACAGCCAGCATGCTTTCTTCCTTCACCTCTCTGCTAAATGAATGTGATCAAAATGTGCCTTGGACATGGGAACCTAAAAAATGGGACCGTGTTCCCTCATGGAGTTCAGTAATGTTTACTGAGCCCAACAGCTTGATTTTACTCAGTCTCTGCTGCCTTAATGTCTGGCTTCAGGGTGGAAGGTGGAAAGGGAGGGAATGAGGAATTGCTGAGAGGGACTCAGGCGACACGGTTAACAGATGGCCTTATTAGAGACAGTTTCCCTAGGCCTAAGTGAAGCCTTTTTGTCTGAGTCGGCAAGAAGTGGGTCATTTTCCTGAGCTGTCAGGCTCAATGCTTACCTGACTTGTGGCTGTGGTTGCAGCAAGCTGTTGGTTTCCCCACAGGCTTTCAGTTCCCTGAGATATGCTAAGGGTCTTGTTTTTCTGAGCCTTTCCGGAGCAAGACTGGACTTCCGTATAGACAATTTGTTTCTTTTCTGAGCTGTAGGTTTCTCATCATTCTGCATGCTTCCTGCACAACTAGTCACAGTTGGGGATCTCTGAATCTCTGCCCTTTAGCTGGGTCCAGTGCTGATGTGGTCTCACGGTCCAGTGATTCTGAAACCTGGAGAGCCAGATAAATATTTCAGAGTCTCGGAACCATCTATATACCCAGAAACTTCTGTACGTAGAATAAAGAGCGAGCCTAATTTATATTTGTATTGCTATTATTCTCAGTGTAAGTACATTTTACAGTGAGCACAATTCAGATTAATTAAAAGTATTTCTGAAGGCATAGTGACTTTTTGTCGTTGTGTACTTTCTCAGTCAGTGGATATTGAAAGAGTGACCATGGTCGTGTGGTTCTGCAGAATCTTTTGACAGTGTTTTCGTAATATTTGCTAAGAATTTACTCTCCATCAATCCTGTTTCCAGTATGTGAGCCTCTGTCTCCTTTAGGCTCTACCTGTCTCAGATTATACATCAGTGACCTTTTAGCATGTCAATAGTAATCCTTCTCCTACCCACAGCTGTTTTGGAAGAATTCAGTCACGTCGTTTCTACTTCTCCCAATTCCCCAGTTCAAGGTCTTGTGGGTGGTCATTGTCTAGGGACATTGAAAGGGCAGAATACTTAAATGGTGAAGACAAAAAACAACTTTCAGCTCATTACTTAAAAAAACTCTGTGCTCTGAGACATTTGCATAAGGCTATGTTACTCTATCATTTCTGCTGGCGAGAAACATATATTTTTTAAAATTTTGGTTCCATTCTCTTTCCCACTCCCCACACCCCTTTCTTCATAAGTCCTTAAGTGTTTGGCAAATACCCACATGTAAGGGTATACATTGCTCAATTTTGAAAACCTCTACAAAGATAGATTGTGTCTGTTCCTTCTGCTTGCTGTAAGGACCTGGCACAGAAGCAGAAACTCTAAATATAACGGGAAATAAACCAGTATCTCTAGACAGGCTCGTGTGAATTCAAAAATTGTAAGTGCTTAATTAAGCCCAACTTGAAAATTATTTCTGTCTCCAACAAGAAAAAGAATAGAAAATAAAGTGAAACTGTGCCTTGAAATTAGTTCTCAAAACATATATAACATACTTTGATAGATAAGGAAACAATTCTATGGAGCTATTTTTCTCCCTATGTCACAGATTAATGGCTACATCTTTATAGATTGATAAGAGACCACAGAAATACGTTTTCTACTGAACAATATTGTCCAAGATCCTTGGTATCTCTGTGCTTTCTCCTCCTCCTCCCCTTCTCCAGCAAACTCCAGAAATCAGAGAAAAGCCTCCTAACTCCCAGTTTTTTTCTCCCCACCCCCCCCTTCTGAACACACACATCTCTCAAATGCATTCAGACATGTTGGAGCCAGCAAATATAAAGCTGCTGGTTTTAAGTCCATGATTTATTTGCTAAAACTGGGCATGATTTTGGGCAGAAAACTAGAGAGGGAAACAGAAGGAGGGTCTCTCCCTTCTGTCCATGGCTCTGCAGGGACTTCTGTTGGAACCAGAAGAGAAGAATTAGACAGAAGGTTTCTTTAGCTTCCAAGAGATAGTAAGTCAATTGTTGTATTATATTTTAGGTATCTGTGTCTGCAACAAAAGCACAATGGATAGCTAGATGGATTTATAGATAGACACCTAGATGAATGATAAAGAGAAACAGAACATACGTTGAGGAATTGTTGAAGAAGCATGCCTTTTGGAAGATTATTTGGCTGCCAGAGATGCCATGCATGAGGAAGATAAAGGAGATAGAGCCAAGAAGCAGGAAAGCTGGTATGACTACAGAATTAGTGGATTCCGGAAGAGGAGAAAGGGTGTTGGTCAACAGGGTATCACTGAAGAAATATAATGAAGATAAAATTAGAAAACATGAGCAAAACTAAAATACTGTGTTTTTTCACTCATCCTATAAGTGCAAAGGATGAATATTTATTTCCTAAAAAATAATTTTCACCTATTTTATTTTTATTACATACAAATAAACCAATGTACAGAAAAGTTAGTTGACTTTTATCAATTTTTTAGTGTCTTAAAATCACCCCATGTTTTGTTTTGTTTTTCTCAGTCTATCCAGAAAGACATTTCCAGGATAAGACTGACAAAAATAAGGTAAATGGATTGAAATGTAGGATGGTATATATTCAACCCCAAACTTGGCATTTAAATTTTAGGTACAGTATGTCAATAGAAAATATGGTATCATATATTATCACCTGTACAAGAAAAAAATGTCATTTTGTTTCCAAAGGGATAACATAAAGGTTTCATGTATCAAAGAAAGTTTATGTTTTTAAATAATCATACAGTATTTTCTTTAGAAGACAATGTGATGTCATACCTCTGATGTCAGCTAGGGATCTCACTATCCTTTGTTATCTAGGGTGAATTTCTTTGAGCACCCCAATAATATCCAATCCTGGAAAAGTTCAATGGTCTCTCCAAGATTTCAGTGACCCCTTTTGAAGATTATTAATAATTCCCATGGATTTATTTTCTTAGTTTTCTTCACCTCTACGTCTTCTATCTATATGGCCAATCTCTCTTTCACCTGTTTTCAATTTAAATATAGGATTCAGTCCCTTCACTGGGATCCACAAGAAACCTAGTCACAACATTTTGTTTTGTTTGTAGACTCTATAGAAAATTAAGAAGCACAGTCCTTGATGCTCAGAATCCTGACATGTTTCTTGCTATACTTTTTACTTCTTCAAAGATAGGCATCAGATACGAGGAAAAGAATCCTATGAGGACATTCAGAACATGTTGTTTTTAATTTAGATCAGCCCCTAAAACTATGATCTGGGGCTTGTCATTTAAGTTCCACAGGACTGCCTTCTTATTTATGTAATAACAAATTTGGACTATTTTTCCATGTTCTTTCATGGTTGCAGATTCTAAGGTCCTCCATGGCGTAAGGGTTATGCCTTCAACTTTGAATTTTCCACAATTCTGGGTATAACGTATTACCCATAGGAGTAGAGCCTCAGTAGACCTTTATGGGTTTTTTTTTTTTTTTTTTTTTTTTTTTTTTTTTGAGACAGAGTCACGCTCTGTCGCCCAGGCTGGCGTGCAGTGGCGCAATCTGGGCTCACTGCAAGCTCTGCCTCCCGGGTTCACGCCATTCTCTGGCCTCAGCCTCCCGAGTAGCTGGGACTACGGGCGCCCGCCACGGCACCCACCACCATGCCCGGCTAATTTTTTGTATTTTTTTAGTAGAGACGGGGTTTCACCGTGTTAGCCAGGGTGGTCTCGATCTCCTGACCTGGTGATCCGCCCGCCTCGGCCTCCCAATATGGGTTTCTTAAAGATAAATCATTGTTCTGTATAAGCCTGACACCTGAAGAACTCTGCGGACACTCCCTTGCTTGAACAAAGCAAATATTGCTGTGGTCAAACAGTATACTTCTGGGCTGCTCTTAACCAAATCCCTTTCAGTGGGGGTTGTTTGTTTGTAGAATATTTTTACAGTAAAATAAAATAAAGCCTTTGGGGTTTAAATAATCCAGAAAATGTAGCAGCTTTGTCCTGTTCAATACAGCTAAGAAGAAAGTCTTCTTTACACTCAAAGTTTCAAAGACTGGGAGGGAATTAGCTAAGAGAGTAGAGAGCTACGACAATAGCTGTTCATTTCAGGCTCTAGCAATTGATTTGATTTTTCCATCTATGAATTGGTTATGGTGACCGTATTCATATTCACAGTGTTTCAGCTCTTCCAGCACACACAGACATGGACTTTTAAACTTAGCGGGAATGAGTGTTTTATTATAACCTAGATTTTAATGTCTCATCCAAATTTATACAAGCAAGTACATAAATTTCCTAATGTACTATTCTAAAGGCACAAATAATACTCTAGTCCCCTTCTTAATCTGAAGTCTGAACTGTGGGAGTTTATTATGTTTTCTCACATGGTATCTCATTTATGCATCTATTTACATAACAAAATAGTCATAGAAGCTTCTTTTTTGGGACTTGGAGGGTCAATGCATAATACCTTTTTGTTACCCTTCTAAATTCTAATTCAATTAAGACACAAGACATGAAGACAGATATCTCCTCTGTCTCATCTGATATGAGATGGTGATTTCAATATTAGCAATAATGCCAACTAAAGAATGGAGCTATAGAACTGTGACTAGAAGGACATGCTAACACTTTCTGTCCCTTCTATCTCCCTCCAATTCCCTCTGTTCCTGGTGACTAGACCTTGGGACTGACCACATAATAGAAAGTTTAAATCTATAGAATGTGTACACTTACCTAGAATTATAGCTTTATGCTGTTCAAGATGAGGAAAAATAAATTCCTATAGCTAGCAAATTTTAAATAGATTAGTTCCAGCCAGTCAGGAAATGTGGATCCACGAATGTCACCCGATATTGAAATAACTCAATCTTGGAGAGTCATAAGGCCAAGGTATCATTGTACTGGAAGTTCTTCCAGATAGAAAATAGAAATCAGCAAAAAGAGGCTCCCCTCATCCTTACTTTTATTCAGAATTTAAAAATTCCTTTAGCCTTGGCCAGATGTGTGATTCCACCTCGAGTAGGGTAAATACACAATGCCAATTCTGGCTACTTTTTCTTTTTCTCTCAACTATAAAGATATGATTTTCATGTCGTATTTTATCATTTTCTTTCTTTTAGTATTTCATCAATCTTTTGTGTTTCATACAGGGGCATTCTTATACCCCCTAAAGCCAAAAGATAAAGTCAGTTCTATTAGTTTTTTATTTCCTGCTCTCTTGACAATGAGTTTTAATTGAGCTTTGGGAAAAGATTGTAAGAAGAACTATGCAGTTGCTATAACTCCTCTGGTCTGGCTTGTAGTCAGTATAAATGCTGTAAGTTCAGTTGGTGACAAATTGAATTTTACACACTCTGTCACCCTCCTTCACTATTCCCCATGCCTAATCACAGCAGGTTTGAAAGTTAAGTGCAGGTTACCTATGTTATTTGATGTTAATGGTGAAATGGCTGCTTCTATAATAAATATCCCACATCAAATATTATCCACAGAACATATAAATTAATTTTAGCTTCATAACATTTCTTAATATTTAAATTTAAATGGCGATCTAAGCTTGTAACATTGTGTGTTACTTTTAATATTTTGAGGCACAATAGGAAACACTGATTACTATAATGCTGAAATTTGTATGAATAGTATTTAAAAATCACTGCTGCTATGGTAACCAAAAAAAAACTTTATTCTTTATTATAAGAGTCTGTTAAAGGATTTCTTTTTATTTCAGATTGATTTTCGTATGCTTTTATTCATTTTTTATAAAATGACTTTTCTGAAATAGAGGTGATTATTGTTCTCCTTATTTCTGAATCCTAGAACATTCAAATCCTTTAGTAAACTGTAGTAAGACTCAGCAGTCAACATTTGGAATAATTGTAGTAAAATCAAGACCCCAAATTGCATAGAAATATTATTTTCCAAACATTGTCCTTCCAGCCTATTTTATGAAATTCAACCATTAATAGTTGACAATCTTCATGTGAATAATCCACTGAGTGGACTGATTGTTGCTAGTGTTCAATGTCAAGTAGTTGTACCCCAGCTACCTAGTATGGGTCTGGCTTTTTTACACGCTGGTGGTAGTAGGGGCGTGTGTGTAGGAGGTGTAGATTGAAAGTGATGATGATCATCATCATTATTACACATTCTATTCTATCATGTATTCAATTATTCATTTATTCATCCTTTCAGCTAGAGAATCAAACAACCAATGAAGTAAATGACTAATACATACTGAGGACACATAGCTGTCCTCATACATGTAGTATATAGTATATACATACAGTATATATGTATAGTGTATCATTATGTTGCATGTCACCCGAAAAAGAGTACATTTTTTAGTGTTTATTTGTGCATTCAAAATAATACATGCATATAACTAAAACCATCAAAGTATAGAACAATTCCTGCCTTACCCCCGACTCGGAATCTTACTTCCCACTTTTAACAGTTTCAGTTCTGGTTTAATTATTATGCTGAATAACTCCATATATCTCACTATAGTGCTTATGCTGATGCCTATATATTTATTAACTTTAGATAATATCTATTGATTTCATGTTATAATAGATAACAACTTTGCTTATTCAAACTATGCCCTCATTTTCCTAACTCAATATGATAATAAATCTCTTCTCAATTATTTCACTAGTCACCTCTGTATGAACTGTCTGCGGCTAAATTCAATCCTCCATTTTTTTGTTCTATGAACCATATACAATATTTCTTAACCCCCATCTTGTAAGTTAAGAACAACTGGGATTTCTGCCTGTCTCTCTACTTTGTTTCTCACCTTTAAAAAAAAAGTATTTAATGAAAATAGAAAATAAAACATTATTATTCTACCTTTGTATAGCCCTTCATAATTTGCAAAGTTTTTAGGTTTCAGGGCAATCTTCAGGACAACTGATGCCCACCATTAGAATTTAAAATGAAGGGATATCCTTATATGGATATCAGATACATCCTTGGTTAAGTTCCCTGGTGTGAATACAATATGGATCTAGTACTGAGTATCAAGACCTTTGAAATAGAAATCACCTTGGTAGCAGAGCCAGTAACATTGGACATCCAAAAGAGATGTTCTTATCTCACAGGGAAAAAAGCCAAACATGAGCATTCTGAAGAAAATGATGGTACATATGATAGGGCGAGGGTGTTAAAACGAACCTCTTTGGGCTGGTGTTCATTCATGGCATGGAAAGAAAATAAATAGAGAAAGAAATTGTTTCTGCTTCCTTTTGTTAAGGTTGACATAGCAGGTTTCAAGAGGTAACCCTCCCACAGGATATGGACTAAAAAAGGTTAATGGGATAGTCTTTGGTTTATTGCACATTCATATTATTTTGAGTTTTACCCTTACATGCCCTTAGGTTCACTGTGTTCTGAATGAACACTTTCAGGACGACGAAGAAACTATGTGAGCAAACCATTTAACCTTGTGAGCTTCAGTTATCTTCCATGGAAAATGAGGCTGGGAACCAAAATCATTTGTGAAGTCATTTTTTAGTGTTAACTTTGATACTGTGGATCACCAGTCAGGAGGCCAGATCAAGTACACTGAGTTGAACAAAAGATCTATAAACAAAATCGTACATTTGTAAAGCCCACCACAAATTATAAACTCCAATGGTCCCCCTTGCCCTATTGATTTCTCAGGACAACTCTGGAAAATTCACTGGGTGCATTTGCTCAACATTTTATACTTAAATAATGGCTGGGTTCAGATTAGAGACCTGATTTTCTGTTTCCTAGTGGTATTTTTTCTAACCCTCTGATATAGGCAGCACACATTTATACAATGTCATTTATCCTTATTAATGATTTATTTACATCATTTCCACGCAGTTTTTGTCCTGAAATCACCATTTGAGAAGTTATGGCTGGAATCATCTTCTTTTCATTCTCATGTGCTGCTTTTGCGTAGTGAGACCCGGGATTAAAGATGAGTTGACTTGATGCACTGACTGTTAATATATTGAGGAGATTAGGAGCCTTGTCAGTGTGATATTATTTCCTACTTGTATTTAATTATAAAATGTACATTCCATCTAAACTGCAGAAATGAAATAAATAAAAGAAGTAGGGAAGATTACCAAAGATAAATTTTAAATTAACTCACTGCTCTGAAAGTCAGGTGAAAAAATACTGTTTCTTGTACATCTTTTGCGAGTGGTACCATTTTACGTTGATGATTGCTGAGTGTTGATCTTAAAGCTTGGGGAATTTGTAGTAATGAAGAAGAGAATAAGAAAAGAGATAAAGATCAAAAGTCCAAACAGTTGTTGCCTGGCAGATTTCTCTATAAAAACAGGAGCTCTGCTGGGCACTTCTTTGTGTGAATTAAGGATTATTTTTCCAGAAAAACTTCAGGTTTATGCAACTTCCAAAGTGTGGCCTGAAAATGGATGTGTCTATTTTACAAATGGGGGTCACTGCCAATGTTTCAAGTACCTTAGAGTCAATCTAAAGCCATGATGAGTGTGGGAGGTTACAATGGGGCATCAGAAACACCTGGGCCATATGGGAGGAAAGAAAGAAACCATCAAAGCTTGCTTATAGATCTGAAGTGAAAGTTTAGATAGATCCCTACCCCCTATTCTAACTCAGATCATTTCCCAATCTAATGTTATCTGTAGCAAACCAGTTGAAGCCAACTAATAATTAGAACAAAACATCTATCCTGGTCTCATAGAATATGAGAAATTGAAAACATTCCAAGTATCATCTAAGCCAAAGCACTTATTTTGCAGATGAAGATACCAAAACCCACGGAGGTTAAGTGTCTTGCCCAAGGTTAAATAGTTTGTTAGTAGCATATCTGGGATTAGAGCCCAGATCTCATGACTTCTAAGCCAGTGCTTTTGGTCAAATTCAACATCGTCTGCCCATATGGCCAAACCATATGGCAGAGTCCTCAAAGACCTAGCTATACTCCCAGAAAATCTAAGCTGACTGTTATCTTCTCTTCAATTTTGTTTCCAATTCACCTATCCATATATGTGAACTCTAATTAGAAAGGCACAGATTTATAAGTTGGAGCATATATATTCAGGGGAGTAAGTAGGTTAGATCGGGGTAAGGAGACAAAGAGGAACATGCCCAGTACAGATAATGACTTGAGAAAAGACATAAACATGATAATTTGACTGGTGTCCTTGCAACCATTGCAAAGATTAACAGTTTCTTGTTGGACATAAGGGGCGCATAAACTTAGAGACGTAGTTCAGAGTCAGGATATGAAGCATCTTCAGTGAAATTTTAGAGTTTGGATGGGACCATGTGTGCAAGAAGAGATACAGGAGATTTTTTAAGAGAACATTGGCTTGTCTTAACCATTATTAATTTGATTAATTTAATAGCAGACAATAGGGCTGATTATATCAAGGATAAGTTAGAGGCATAAAGATCAACTAGGGAAGTTTTATTATTATTATTATTTTTGTGAGACAGAGTCTCGCTCTGTCACCCAGGCTGGAGTGAAATGGTGCAATCTTGGCTCACTGCAACCTCCACCTCGCAGGTTCAAGGGATTCTCCTGCCTCAGCCTCCTGAGTAGCTAGGATTACAGGCACATGCCACCACACCAGGCTAATTTTTGTATTTTTAGTAGAGATAGGGTTTTACCATGTTGGTCAGGCTGGTCTCAAACTCCTGACCCCATGATCTGCCTGCCTCGGCCTCCCAAAGTGCTGGGATTACAGACGTGAGCCACTGCGCCCAGCCAAAAGTACTTTTATGTCTAGATAATTTTACATATGTAGTGGGGAAGATGGGGGGGGAATTCTTCAACTTACAGATTTCAATTTTTAATATCCACTTGTTTTTGAATGTGTTACAACATAAGGAGTGAAATTTAATATTTTCCCTGTGTCAGTGTAAGAAGGGGCAGTGTGCAGGGACATGACATTGAAAGAAACTACCACATACAGTGTCTCCTATAAACTAAAATGCTACTACTCCAATTCCTTTTCTTGAAAGTCGCCATAGGCTACTTGAATTAGAGATCTTTTTGACTAAATGAGGGAGTTGAGTTGTATACCCACTCAAAGGTGCCATTCTAGAATTCGTCAGATTGATTGATACAAAAAGCGCTATACAATAGGGTAATTAATGATTTACTAATCAATCAGAGTAGCCATTTCTGGTATTTATGCTAGGAAATATAAGAGGATAAGCTAGCAACTAATGAAAAGAGAAAATAGAAGAAATCCAAAGAGAAAAAGAGATGAGGCAAGTAACTAGTTCATACAGCTGCTTTGTACTGTGATAGCTTTTTAATCCAGGTTTAGCTTCAGGCTATACATGTCTTTACAATAAATCCTCTTTTCCTAAGATAGCGTGAGTGACTGTCTTCTTTGTAGCAAACTGATAAGCATATTGAGTTAATTTTTAATATGGCCAATTTGATAATTAAAAACTTAATAAGCAGGTTTGTGCTGGGATAGAGAACTAAAATTTCCATTTAAATGTACCACAAAGTGACTATTGAATGATGTATTTCACTTATAGGATCTTACCACCGAGGCACTCTGACTTTACAAAAGGTCAGATAGAAGGGTTTTCTGGGCCTCTAGTTAGGCAGTGGCATACATAAAAGGAACAGAGTAGAAAGGTAGGGGAAATTGATTGCAAAGTCAGTCGGTCCTCAGCAGCCTTTGCAGCACCATTTGGCTATTGACCTAATCAAACATTTTCTAAGTTTGTTATGACAAACTAAGGTATGCTGTAAATGTTAGTGGATATTCTGTTTTCTTGAAAAAAAAAATTTGTTCTAAGTTAAATACAGGTAGAAATTGCTGTTTAAACAAATTAAGCAAATTAAACAGGTTTTAGGAAAACGGCTTTTCAGAGCCTTTCATATGTTGTGGTACATTGTGAATATCTAAAAAATAAAATAAAATGTGTAGCAGTTTTCAAATGTTTGACAATGAAAGTCCCTACCTTCAGTTTTTGAGAACTGCTTATTTATATCTCAGAGACATACCAGTCTTGATTTACTCCTTTCTTTTATAAATTGGTGTGTTTTCTTTTGTGTTAGGCTTTCTCTGATTGCTATAGATGCTACTGATTGTTTCTCTCATGAAATTTTATAAAACAGATAAATAAACAAAACTTATGGTTCTATGAATTCAGTTTCCATCTCTAAGTGTGCACTGTATTGTAACATAAATCCTTACAAGCCAACCTAATAAACTCATGGAATTTAAAACTGGGAAAGCACAGATCTGGTTTTACTATGTGTGAAATGGTTTAAACATTTATAAAAAATTCAACTTCATTTATTCTCAAATGAACTGGCATACTGTTTGTCTCTCTTTGGTATTGAAATAATAAATACTAAGACAGTTTTGGAAGAGTACAGCTATTGTTTGAGGTCCCCTTATGAAAAACATTCTACCAGCTGGTTTGGTAGCAAAAGAAATTCTCACTGCCTATGCCAGGAAAATGAATAGTGCTGTGCTGAAAACTCAAGAGATCAAAGTGGCTGGGAAAAAATTTAGATACCGCATGTTTGGGGAAGTTAGCAAATTGAAACTCTCAGTATTTTCGGGACGTCATCACAGGAAACCTTCTGACTTTGTGAGGGAGAGAAGAGCATAAATGGAATGAAGTTTTAAATCAGCTTTTTAAAGTTTGACGATTAGGAGTTTCACTGATCTTCACTCTATGGGTCCCCAGTGAAGAATCAACAATGTAAAAGTAACCATATGTGAAGCAATGAACACACATTTTAATCCATTGCTTGTAATGGTCATGATGGGGGAGCAGGCATTGGCTAAATGGCAGTTCTGCCATTTCTCTGACAACTGTTCTGTGTTGCCCACAATTAACGATACCTCCTCTCATCTGTCTTTTCTTTGAGAATCCATTCAGAGAGGAAAACAGAAGCAGCAGCAGATGTGAATGGGCAGAAAGACAGGGATGGTGCTCAAGGGTAGTTTACATCTGCTCCAAAGAGAGCATGAGTGCCACCTCCATGTGCCTTAGTTTGCATTTTTTTCTTACTCTTTTCCCTATTCATTCCATCTAATATAAACAAAACACTGAAGACACCAGGATCATAGGCTCTACCTCCTTCACTCTAAAACAAAGAAAAGAAACATACCTGCCTTCTTTGATATGGTCATAGTATCTTACTTTTTAAAAAATCTTTTTGCCTCCCTTCTATAGAGGCAGCACTCTCTGTCCTCTTTCAAGGTCAAATTTATTAGAAAGGGAGAGGAAATATCATGCTTCCTGAGTCTAAGCAAGCTGGTTTGGAATTGCATAAAGTCTGAGGCTTGTGCAGTGTTCTTAGCCAGGGATGCTGCCCATTAACACTTCTTGTTGAGGGCAAACTAACAGGTCTATAAGAGCAGGCAGAGAAATCTGCATTGTGAGGTTAATGATTGGAGCATGAAATGATCAAACTGGAGGTGGGACTTTGGGATGTGCTGGTGATGAGGTTGGTAAAGTTAGATAAATGGCCATTTATTTTGGTTTCTATTTTTTCCATTAGGTAAGGAGAGCATATTTTAACATTTCATTCCTTTTCTACATTTATCTTTTTCAGGTTTATTCTTCTAGTGGAGTTTGCTTTCAGAATTCTTAATATTTTACTCTTTACCTTTTTGTCTTAGGAAATGTTAAATCCACCAAGCTGTAGTAAGTGATAGAGCCAGATTTAACACACACAAAAAGGAATAAACATTTTACAGGCAGCTGCTCTTCTGAATGCACAAACGCTCATCATTACTGTATGAGAGCCTGATTATTATGCCCTCAACCCACTTGGACAGAGGGATTTGTGTGGATTGCAAATTAAGTCTTCATGCTTGGGAGTGCATCTTCTCATATTACAGGGTCACGTTGTGAGAGCTATAGGTGGGAAAATCACAGAGGAGTGCTAAGCAGTTTTGACCTGATCTCCATAATGCAAAACCATGCCAACATGTTAGCTGCAAACATGCATTTATGACTTTCTCTGCATGTGACACACTATCCTCCATATACATGTACACACACACACATATAGAGATACACACACACACACATCACCAAGTCTTAAACAGTTAACTTTAAAAAAATTACATATAAACCTTCCAAGAAAGCGCTACCAACTTCATCCAATTCTTGCTATATCCATAAGTGGCTATTACAAGGCAAGCAATGAGAGAATGGAGAGGAATATTCCATTTTATCTCTAGATGGTTATAGATAGAAAGGGATGAGGGAGTCACAGCTGGTGATGGCAGTGTCCTTTCCATAGACCTTTTAGGCCCTAGTTACCTTTTTTTTTTTTTTTTTAACTTGAGAGAGAATACACATGGTATGGGAGGTAGGCAATGCAGAACTAGAAAAAGTTAATGGCATTAATATTTAATAGTAGGCTCTTCTACTGATAAAAATTAGCTAGATGCCAAACATAATTTTTTATAACAAACCTCTGCTTTTGCATGGTACAGATGATTTATGTAACTTTTGATCTAAATAGTTTAAAATCACTAGTTCTTATTGAAAAATGTGATACCAGTCCCTCTGCTAATCAAGGTAAATGAGCCGTAGTCAGATAGATGGAAAGACAGACCAAAAAATGAAAGGGATAAAAAGCTGGAGGAGGGTGAGTTAGAGGAAGAGAAGTGATGAAAACCACAGAAGCCTCATCTGAGGACATGAGCCTGAAAGAGAACAGCATCACTCTGAGCCTGAATTGCTATGAGAGCTGTGCCTTTCCATCATTTTTAATGGAATGTTATTAAAGACAAATCTGGAGTAGTCAACCCTTCAGTGCTTCCTCTTAATTTATTTATTTCTGCTGAAGGAAACCCTGTTAACCCCAGCAGATACTGTATTCAACAGCTTGTATCCATGGCAAGGTTGTTTCCTAAAAATTTTATGGGATAAATTTAGTTCAACATTTGCACATATTTACACATGAGGTCTCCATTTCAAGGTCTTTGGCTTAAGCAAGAAAGTCATTCCCAAGGCAGGATGTCTGCCAGAGCTGCAGAGTATATTCCATATGCATTGCAAAGCTTCCCTGTTCCCTAGGACATAGAAAGGACATTGCCTCAAATGCCCCTCTTCTCCTCCTGGAATTTCAAAGTTAGTCCAGTACTACTGTGAACCACAGGAAGCTTTCTGCAGTTAAGTCCTCTGGGTTTTGTCTCAGACCTAGACTGGCTCCCCCACAGTCTTTGTCCTCTCTTTTGTAAGCTCTAGAGATGAAGCGTGTTTTCTCTTTTAAACAACTCTATCCTTTCTAGGCCTCTTCCCCAATGAAACTACCCTGGAGTGGCACATAGTTTCGCTGTCTCCCAAATTCCTAAGACACACACAAATGCACAGGCCTTTTCCCTTTTAAGGGTTTTACAACTAATTGTTTTGTGTAGTGGGGTGAGGAGTGGAAGGAAAAAAAAGAAGGCATTTCTTTTTATTTTCCATTGACATTTAATGAGCACTTGCTATGCACCTAGCCTGATTCTAGATACTAGGGAATGCCACAGTCTGGAAGCAAAGTAACTATTTTCATGACTTTTACATTCTAATGAGAAAAGACAGCAAATACCATCACTTGTTTCTATATAAATTCTGGGATGAAAATGAAAGCACAAGGAACGGGAGATGTTTTAGAAACTATCCTTTAAAAAAAAAATACACATTTCTCAGGAGCAGTTACATTAGAGCAGAGTCCTGAAAGAAGAGGGAATGAGCCATGCAAAAGTTTGGAGGTAAAACATTCCAGGGAGAAGAAATGACATTTACGAAGGTAACCTGGCGTGGATAGGCTTGGGCTGCCTGAGGATTGGCAGACTCACCCATATATCTATAAGAGAAAAAGGGAGACAGAGTCTGGTGGGAGATGGGGTTCCTGAAGATAGGTCTCGATCACCTCCTGTAGAGACATAGGCCAATCAGAAGTTGTGATTTTATTCCATGAGTGACGGGAGGCCATTGCAGAACAGTGATATGGGATTATTTACATTTTAAAAGATCACCTGGTGCAAATGGGGATGGGGAAGTTGAAGGGAGTTCAGAACCACTCAACCAATTTGGAGTTGAGCCAGCCCTAACACTCAAGCTTCAAACCAGTCTTAGGGATCAACGATTTCAGTCTTGACTTTGAGATTTAGACCTTTGCTTTCTTTGTTGTTTCTGTTATTTGTCTTTGAAAGTAGCAACATCATTCAGTCATTTACTCCTCAAAGGTACTTCACCACAATGCAAAGATGTCTACATATACTTGTCATTGTATATTTTCTTTTCATAATTGTGTCATATTTTATATTTCTTCAAATAGCACTGATGAAGAGACAACTAGATGCTTTGGTATTCTGGATGAACTTCTGGACTTGATCATTTTTAGAAATCACGTAGTTGAATTTCAGATGGAATTGGTCATTTTAGAAGGATTCTGAAGTTTGGAAACCATCCTTTGTGTTCTTTGGATTGAGAGCCCATGAGATAGAAGTGATTTCCTGGTGGGCTGTCTTATATACAGCAGGATGACAGCCACCAAGGAATTAAATGCAGGGTTTATCCTTCCATCAATACCAAAAAGTGTAAATGCCTTGGTTTGGAGTTAAGGGTGAAACATAGAGATTTCACCTGATGGGAAGAAAGAAGATAGGCTGCATTTCTGGGAAATGGTCCACAGCTTCTATGATATAGTAGCCTTGGAGATGATGAAATTTATTGTTAATTGTCAAACCAGAATCATGCAAATGCATTACTAGCAAATTGCATGCCTTCCAAGGTCCTTTTGAAGCCTAAAGAATGTATACATTATCTCCTAGATAAAAATTATTTTTAAAAAAGAATCACAAAACTATACTGGTTTCATAATGATAGATGTGTGACATTAATATATTTTAAAAGCATTATTTTTTGGCATAGAACTTTGAATTTAAACACCAAGGTAGTGAATTGCCCTACAAGAGGGAACATGACTTACAGGTAAGAAATTTCAGGCATGAAACAATAGATCTCTTAGTGGAGGGGCTCTAAAATCATCAGCCTCCTAATCACCTTTACCATCTTCAATTTTAGAAGTCATAAACTATGAAAATATTTTTTACACGCATCCTGGTCTTCTCCTCCTGACCACATATTAAAACAATCACAAACTTATATGAAAGAAATATCTTAAGTTGAGACTATTTTTAAATTTTATTTATTTATTTATTTGGGAGACAGAGTCTCACTCTATCACCCAGGTTTGAGTGCAGTGGCGCACCCTCGGCTCACTGCAACCTCCGCCTCCTGGGTTCAAGCAATTCTTCTACCTCAGCCTCCCAAGTAGCTGGGATTACAGGTGTATGTCACCATGCCCAGCTAATTTTTGTATTTTTAGTAGAAATGGGGTTTTGCCATGTTTCCCAGGCTGGTGAGACTATCTTAATTGGAAGAAAAATGAAAACTAAGGAGGACTGAGGAGGAAAGTGCCATTTTCATTAGGCACATACCGTCACAACCTCCATCTGGCTCTTACAAAACACAAGATTCATAGGGTTCATTGTAAGCCATCTTTATTTTTTGATTCCCAGAATCTCTTCTTTAAAATTTATTCACTGGGATTATTCTCTTATGCCCTTGACCAGGAATTTTCTGGTCTGTCTTAGATAATACAAAGTAGCCCTAAAGTAATGTAGCCAGATGAGGTTAGATAAGAAAAAGTCAGCACTAAGGTAACTTTAAGCACAAAACTTAGACTTGATTGAAAAGTAAACTGTCAAGCCATATTAGTCAATAGTTTTTTCCTCTATCTCATGCTAAAGTCAGGGAAAAGGGATGCCTTTTCCTTATCTCCCTCTCCCATTCTTCCCACTCAACAACTATATACTTGTCATGGTTTATTTTATCTTCATAATTATATCATATATTTCTTCAAATAGCACCAATGAACGCGTAACTAGGTACTTCAAAATTCTGGAGTTATAGGTACTTTTCCTCCTTTCTTTCTTTCTTTCTTTCTTCTTTTTTTTCTGAAATTCTAGGTACTTTTTTTTCTCTCTTTCTTTACTTTTCTAAATCATTTTTCTGGGATTGGGACTTTGGGGAGGGAGGAAGAGTAAGAAAAACTGGAAACGTTTTACCTTACTTACTGTTACAGCTGCTAGTACTACCCTCCTGTCATAGGTAGGAGAGCAGAGAGATGCTTATAGAAGGTGGCCAGCTGCCAAGGAAGGGCAACTTGTTATGGAATCTTGATAGGGTCATGGGTGGGCAAGAGCAGGATGAGGGTAAGAAGCACCTTGCTGGGAGACAGACAGGGGAGAGAGCAAGGCCCTGAGAAGGACACTGACAAGGAGCACAGCAGTTTCATGAATTTGCTTCAGGTTTGTTTTGCCTAGCAGAAAGACATCAGCTTCTGTTTAGGTCTCAATGTCAACTGTAAAATGGGTTATGAGCCTCTCATTTTTTTGGGGGGTGGGGGGAGTATCACTGGGATTCCTAAGTTAATGGGAAACCTTCTGTTTGATAAAAAGATGTATCACAACATCCTTAGCTTAGTTACATTCCAGAGCACTTTTTGCTGTGGTTGCTCCGGTGTTGTCTGCTTATAGTTAAAATCCACATGTCAGAAAATGTGGGATTGAGAGACTGGAGGCATCCATGTATAGAGACTAAGGGACATGGAAGATGTGTTCCCTATTACTGCTACACTGAAGCCATTTAAGAAAGGTATATCACAACTGCGTGTTTCACAAGGAGATGCTACGAAGAAAAGAACATATTAAGAAAAAAAGAATGTTACAATGACAGACTGATGTCAGTTAAATTACTTTTAATGAAGAATTTATTTGCCACTAGTTAAAAGAACAGATTTTTTTTTTCAAATCCTAAAACTATAAGCTGTTTCCAGGGGGCTGCCTCCCCAAGATATATTTTGGGTATTTACATGGTATTCTTGCTCTTACAAAACTGGGGTTGAGGGAAATCAAAGACAACCAACTCCGACACTCACTGCTATCCCCTTTCCTCTGCATTTTTCCCTCTGTCCTTGTAACATCAAACCAAACTCTCACTATTTCAATTAAGTCCTGCCCAGCATGAGCACAGTCTGTTTTCCGAGCATGGAAGTTTACCAAAATTACCCTCACTTTTAGTAACAGGTGAAGATGTTTTTAAAGAGCATCTTGATTTTCTTATAGAAAATAAACAAAACAGCAGCACATGTGTAATCACTTAAATAGCATCCCTTTCCACAACAACAGTGAAACTTCTTATTGACAGTGTCAGAAGGTTAATTAAAAAGTTGTTAATGTGAAGATGGATGTTTTCATTTCAGATTGGTACCTCTCAAGATGTAAGTGTAACTAACATTTGTTGGTTAGTACTAAAATATGTCATAGACAACGTGGGGAAATACCCAACAGCCACAGAAAATTTAAACTTAAATGTGGGGAGGAGGGTGATATGCTTCAGAATGCTGTGACACTCTAAATGAAATCATATTCCTCTCAAAAGATAACTAATGGCTTTTTGATTTAAGAGTATCTATTTAACATGAAGAGATGGGCTCTTAGATTTGCATTTATGCTGAAAGTAATAATAGTAATAGCATTTTATTATTTGTGTATCTTCTCTATTACAACATGCTTTCATAGTCATGCTTAGTTCCCACAACTAAGTTCTGTAAGGTGGTGTCATCATGTTTATTTTCACAGTTGGTGGTTTAATGCACCTTCTAACTACCACGTCTGAATCTGGCAGTTGTAAAGATGAAATATGGCTCCTCTGTTTGCATTTATCAGTTATGATAGCTGTCATTCTTTCTAATTATAAAATGAGTAATTGTCATGAATGCAAAGGAAGGTATACTAAGGATTGTCTCACCAATTTTTCTAATAAGCACTTCTCTTTGAAAACAGCAAGATGTCAGCCCAGGTGAAACTTGAAAAATGGAAGGCAAAAGTTTCAAAGGAGATATAACTTATCCTCCCCTGCCTCTATTCCTCGGCATCCATACATCTTTAATGTCCTTCTTTTCCCCTCTTCAAACACCCTCAAAATTCTGCTTCACAAATATCTTCAGTTCTAATTTTCTGTACTTCATATCTTCCTTTGTTTCAGGAATCCCTTAGCTCTAATGCCTGTATTGTTTCCAAGTTTGCAACTGCTGGTTTTTCTTTCACCTTTATTCTATCATTTGCATCTATTTTCCTTTCACTCTTTCCTTCCTGTCTCTTCCCATTCTTTTTCTTTCCTTCCCTTTTCTTTCTCTTTCTCCTTCTTTTTCATTTGTGTGTTCAATGTCTTCCAGTTTATTGAGGATAGAATCATTTCTTTTACTCATTAGATGGGTGTTACGTTAGAAAAAAACTATCACACTATTCTGGGCTTTCTGTAAGAGGCAGCATGTTATTCGCAATCCACTGCTTAAGTTTGTGCTGAATGGTCACTTTCACTGGCTAGAGAACAAACTGAGAATCATGATAGAGTGAACCACGACTGTTGGAAAGAAGGAGAAGCCCCTGGATATTAGCCAGTCACCTAGCAAATGCTGTCAGTTGCCTTCTCCTGTAAGTAAATCACATTGTCAGAAGATGTTTATTTCCAAGTCTATGAAAGTTTGTTTAGAAACCCCAGGCCCTAAGTATCATCGAATAGCACAGCATTTTAAAAACTCCCTGGCCAGCACCATAGAAATAGATGCCAATACTGGGTCTCTTTTCAGTTGATTGAATCCTGACCCACAGCCAAGCTACTTTAGGGGAGGAGAGCAATGTGGTGCATATCAATTGAAAATCTCAGTCGCCAAGTCCTTGAAAATGTCCCTCTTTCTCAGTTTAGTACAAGAAAGCAAGCAGAGGACTAAGGCTCAGGAAGTTGAGTCCAGGTCTCTTCAGGTCTGCTCAGGGGTCATGTGATCCTGAGATGCTTCATTGCTCAGAATCTCCATGTCTTCATCTCTGTAGTGAAAATATATGCCATGCTTTCTTCACTCAGTTATCAGAACTAGTGTGATTTCGGTGAAATATGTGAAGATTAAAAAGTTGTTATGTATTGATTTAATACTACTGTACTTTCCATTTTTTTGTCTTCATGGTGTAAATGTTTCTGATCAGATTCTGTTTTCTCTTACGTTATGCCAGAGTGAAAAGTTTACAAGCATCATCAGTAATTAAAGCCACCAGTATTTAATTTTTTATGTGTGAATAATCCCATGTAAATGCCTGTATTACAGACATAATATTTGGCCCAACTCGGATTTTTTAATGATTGTTTCTTAACTGGTATTGAACTTAAATAATGGTAAATGTTTTCAATGTATTATTAACATTTACTAGAACAGTTGACATTGAAAAAATGGGCAAGTGCAGCTAATCTATCATATGACATATGAAAATCATTTATAGCAGAGTTCAATAATCATTAACTTTTGGAATTTTGGGAAAATGCTTATCATTTTCAATGAAATTTTTATGTTGTATATAAAAACAGATTTTCAAAATTCAATACAGATAATATATACTCAGCAGTCAGCAATCTACATGTAACAGTATTATTACTGAACATAATTTTATGTCTACAATAATTACAAGCAATAAAATATAATAACCAAGAATATTGTTTCTTTAGGCAAGCACATAATTCTTTTCCAAACATGAAAAATTTGTACCACTTTTCAATATTTGAGACTAGCACAAGCAAAAATCAGTGTAGAGAATCTTTCACATGCGAGTAGATAGAATAGGCTCCCTACTCTTCTACACCTGGCTTTAGTCAAAGACTAGAGTTATATTGAAGATGTGATGTTTATACAAGGAGAGAAGTATACTTTCTGGACAGCCAAGAAAGCTAGTAGCCAGGGCATGCCATCATTTTGGAAAGCCTAGTTGGAAATCAGGCCTTGCAGTGAGAAGGAGGCCATTTTGCTTTAGGCAGTGCTCTTGTGTGATTGTACTTTCTCCTCTAAAGAGGAACTCCTTGTGACTGGTAATTTATTAAGAAGTGATATGTATTGTTTGAGGGCAAGACAGAAGGCTCTGTCACTCTCTCAGGGCTCCCTCTGTCCCTCTCTTTCCCAGGGACACATAGAATTAACATACTTTTAAAATGTAGGATTGAAAAATTGGTGAATGCATTCCTGTGATTCGTGTCCAAATTTTATTTAAATGGCAAGTACTAGCAAAAAGAATGTTAATGAAAATTCTCCTACAGAAAAAGCAAAAACTAGGTACATAAACTTGCCGACAGTTTTACAGAATGAAGCTACATATGTATTCTCCCAGGGCACTAGCAGAATAGGAGTTTCCTTGGCTGCCCCTGGAGCAGGTGACTTTAGGCTAACATAGCTATCCATCTTCTTTGAGACAGATGAGTAAATATAAAAGTATCAACAAAACACTTAATTTGGCAGATATCCATTATAATCTATTTAATAAAATTGTATTTATCAAATATCTATTCAACAAAAATCTACTGAGCAACAGCAATGTGCTAGGTGTTGAGTTTTAACTTTATTCACATTAAGCATGGATAATATTATCATCAAAAGAGCTAACTTTACTAGATATTTTCATGACACAAAAGGGGTTCCTGTCATTATCTAAGGCCACAGTTATGTCACAGTGGAAGTAACTTTCAGTTACTTCAAAGCTAAAGTAAACTCTGCAATTTAAAGATGAAAACAGTCATAACTGTGCCCATCAGAGACCCTGCTCCTCCTGGCTTTTTCTGCTTTCCATTTCTCTTGCTTATTTCTCCCAACTGAATTTATGTTCCTGCTTGGTTGTTTTGCAGATGAGTATGATATTATGAATTGAGGATAATAACTTCAGGTGGAGAACAAGCAGTAAAAAAAATCAGCTAATAGTTTCATTTAAATGTCCTTAGTAGTAAATAGCAGGAAGAGGAAACCTAGACAATATATAATCTAGGAGCCGAATTATTGAATGGAATAATGTTTAGAGTTCCACAAAGTGACAATAGCTCTTAAATCACATGAAAGGAAAAGCTTATTTCAGCTTCCGGGTGTGTTTGTGACTTTTTTTGCTCCCCAAAGCTAGAATTGCTCTGATAATCAGCACACAGAAGGGCTGTCCTGCTAGGACTAAATTATAAATAAGAGCACTCTCAAAGGATTTTACCTGTAGTAATAGTGCTTTCCATCTTTAATACACTTCACTTTTATTATAGGATTATTGCTTTCAGTTTCTCTCCTAAATGTGCAGTTTCATCAGCACAATATCTTGTACAGATAATGTTAGTGTTACAGTAATTATTAGACATTGCAGTGACATCTTGTATATTACAGTACTAATATGCAAGTGTCTAAAAGATAGGACAACTTCTTTTATTAAGCAGCAAACATAATTTTCATCTTTTATATGATGAAAATAAGAACAGGCTGAGTCTCTCATGGTTCTCTAAATAATCGATATATTTGTCCAGGGACAGCCACAACCTTTATAACAGGTAACCGTTAAACAGCTCTGAAATGCAGTATTTAAATAGGTAGGCAGATTGTGGTTACACTCTTTAAACAGATGTATAAAAATAAGAAGAGCAGGCCGGGCACAGTGGCTCACGCCTGTAATCCCAGCACTTTGGGAGGCTGAGGCCGGCAGATCAGGAGGTCAGGAGATCCAGACCATTCTGGCTAACACGGTGAAACCCCGTCTCTACTAAAAAATACAAAAAAATTAGCCAGGCATGGTGGTGGGCGCCTGTGGTCCCAGCCACTCGGGAGGCTGAGGCAGGAGAAATTGCATGAACCTGGGAGAAGGAGGCTGCAGTGAGCCGAGATGACGCCACTAAACTCCAGCCTGGGCGACAGAGCGAGACTCTGTCTCAAAAAAAAAACCAAAAAAAAAAAAAACAAGATGAGCAAATGAATTCTTATATTCAAAGAATGTTGAACAAATATTAGGACCAAACAGCCCTGGAAATTCTTATGCCTAGAGTGGTGCTACATACTTGGAAATTTCAGTTAATTATCTGAATCAAGAAGTTTAGCTGATAATAATTAGGTAATATCAGCCCATGCTGACCACATGAAACTCCCTACTGGAGCCTTATAATTAATTTATTTTTACAGAGCTAATATTATTTGACATCTCTTATCAGAGGCCATGTTCTATTTTATGGTGTTTGATGATCCCTCAGGTGTCCATTGATGCGTGGACTGAGTGTCCTACTGCCACTACTGCCTCTGTTCTTGATTCATCTAGAGCTCTGTCTTCTGCTCCATGTGTACTCACTTATAATCAGACAGGATCTGCCACAATCATGACTGTCAACAAACCTGAGAAACGTGAGTGCACTGCAATACTGTTCATTCCAAAGCCCCTCCTTAGGGACCCTTGTTAATCGGTCCATTCAGTAATGGTCACTGCCTGTCTGCCTTTCTCAGCAGGTTGTCTAGGATGCTCTCAATAAGAATTGTCCTACTGGGCCAGCCCCATGTGGTTGGGCTCACACTTTATTTTTTATGGGTTTTCTTTGCAGACTTCAATCTTTTAGCTTCAATATCTGCTGCAAGGACCCTGTTTTCTTTTTTTTTTCCCATAGGTTATTGGGGTACAGGTGGTATTGGTTATGTAAGTACTTAATTGGTGATGTGTGAGATTTTGGTGCATCCATCACCCGAGCAGTATATGCTGCACCCTATTTGTAGTCTTTTATCCCTCGCCTCCCTCCCACCCTTCCCTGCAAGTCCCCAAAGTCCGTTGTATCATTCTTATGCCTTCGTGTCCTCATAGTTTAACTCCCACATATCAGTGAGAACATACAATGTTTTCTTAATAATGCTTTGTATGTTTGCTATTTATGAAATTTCTAAATTTTTGAACTATATTTATTTCCAGCTTAAACTAATGCTTAAAACAATCTATACGTTCTGAATGTTGACTAATTGTGCAAAGACTGATCTTTTTGAATTCCAAATGTAGTTTTTGAGGGTTTCAGAGGCACACTCACCTGTAACATAATGAAGCAGGTGGGTTCATTTGTTTTATTTCCAATCCAGATATTTACTACTTAAAGGTCATTCTCTCTTTGCACCTTTTCACAAGATTTTTTTATGTATTTATTAAAGTATAAACCAATTAGAATATAAAGAAACATCCAACAAGAAAAAGCCTGTTGAATCCGTCAAATCAATTAGTGCTAATGTTAAAACATAGCCTGGTGTCAGTCTAGTCACCCTTGAAACGTGTTTTTCAAGGTTGTTTTCTTTCTCCTCATGCATGTGATTATACACAGTTCAAAAACTTTACGTAATTTACATAATGAAATGAAAAGTTTACATAATTTCACCCATTCTATCTTCCCCTGATTTGGTTTTATTCAGTTACGTATAGAATGATTCTATCACTTACTACATCTTCTACTAGTTTGTCCTTTATGGAAATAAAATTAATTGATGAATAGGTCTCAAATTGGGAGAAGAGAAGTAGGAATTAGAGACGGAAATATAGGAGAGGAGAGAAGGGGAGTGTAGACAACCTCATTATTGCTAGCAATGATTTAGTCTTCTTGAGAAGCAGATTTTGAATTTCTACACACAGTCCCACCTGCAAAAGTCTGGGAAGAATATTATTTGGCTTTCACAATTTTTCTGCAGCAGTCTATGAAACCTAAAGAGTGAGGTTTAAAAAAAAACGGAAAATGCAATGAAATTCTATGTGATTTTTTTCTATTGTTGTCATGCTTAATAATTAATAAGGTAAATAACATTTCTTTTAAATTATAGACTCCCCCCAATGCCCACACACACTCACAAACATTGGATTTTTCCTATAAAAATGACCAAGTTTGCTTAAACATAATTTTTTTAGACATTATTTTAAAGAGAAGAACAGAGAAAACAAAAATGTGGGTGGCGGGGCAGGGTGTGGTGGCTCAAGCCTGTAATCCCAGTACTTTGGGAGGCCAAGGAGGGAGGATTGCTTGAGCCTAGGAGTTCCAGACCAGCCTGGACAACATAGTGAGACCTGTCTCTATCAATTTTTTTTTTTTAATTAGCCAGGCATGATGGTGCATACCTGTAGCCTCCGCTATGCAGGAGGCTGAGGCAGGAGAATCACTTGTGTGTGGGAATTCAAGGTTGCAGTAAGCTATGATGGTGCCACTGCACTACAGCCTTAGTGACAGAGCAAGAGCCTGTTTATTTATTTTTTATTTTTTTTTAAATCCTTTGTGGCCGTGTTTATAAGGAAGACAACAAAAGTTTTAAGCTGCACAAAAATAAAAGTTGCTCTGGGCAGCAGTTTTTTTTTTTTTTTTTTTTTTTTGGCTATTTTTACTCGATGTTATTCCTCTGAATTATAAAAATATACTTTTTATGTATAACTACACCAGTACCTGATGAAATAGATGAATTTTGCCCATTTGTTAATGGTGAGGGGGGAAAAAGACTACAGCATGCCTATAAATTATATCATTCTTTCAAATTATTTTTACGCATTTAAGCACAAAACCTTTTGCCTAGATTGCCCTTGATTGGAAAATGGTTTAACCAAAAAGAGAAAAGAAAAAAAAAAGCCAAGGAAGTAAAACACCTTATTTACCAAATCCAGTGACAAATTTCTGTCTCACTGTTTCATTATTTTAACTTCACCTAAACCATAGTTTTAAGTAGGTGGAGGGATGAGAAAAATCTTAGTTCAGCACTTTGTAGACCTTCAATATGTGTGTTCTAAGTGATTTACTGAAATTATAGCACACGGTTTGAGGATGTTTATTTCATGTGAACCCATATTTTAGGCATTAGAAAAAGATATAAGAAAAAAATGAATGAAAAATAAATAATACAGTGGTATTCGTTTCAGTCAGATAACATTTGAAACATAGAAAATGAACAGTTTTATGAGCATTGTTTCTTTTGTATTCCCAACTCTGGAGAGCTCCCGTCATTTACTTATTCTTCCATTACCTAAATCCCAGTGACAAAAGCAGGAAGATAATAATGAAAAAACAAAAGTACAAACTACACAATGGAATAACAATTATTTGTAATCATGTTAAAATAGAAACTATATGTTTGTTTGCCAAATTCTAGCACATGAACCAAGCATAGAAACTCAGAGAGAAGTTCAAAGGCAGTTAGAAGGTGGGGTAGGGGGAAATGTTAACTTTGAAAATAGTATCCTAAATGTGAGAGAGAACAGTCCAGAAAACTCCTCTGAAATAATTTATAATGAAGAGGTAACATTTAATGAGAACACAGAGGAGAAGTGCTGTAAATGGAAAATAACAGATAGGAAGCAGTGGAGAATCTTAAACTTGGAGGAACCTTAGTGGTCCTCTGGGGTTATTCTTCTAACCTATGGTCAAACACCTTTTACCAATGCATGCTAGGAAGGTGTTTGACCGTGGATTAGAAGAATAAGCCCAGACGACCATTAAGAGAAAGCAAAAGAGAGAGAGAGAGAGAGAGAGAAAGAAAATAAGATATATATCTGTAATTACATAATTCAAAATAAAAATTTTATATATATATACATATGTATACATATATACGTGTGTGTGTATATATCTATCTATCTATCTATCTATCTATATATATATATATATATCTGCCTCTTTCTCTTGGTGGTCCTCTGGGGTATTCCTCTAACCCATGGTCAAACATCTTCCTACCATGGGTTACGTGAATTCAAAATAAATACATCATAATTCCATATTCTAAAGTAGATTACTCCAAGAGAGCAGTAATGCCAACTCAAAGTCTTGGTGTTAAAGTTGTTTCATTGTTTAATTTCCTTTTTCTTTCTTGGACTAAGACTACAAACCCAGAAGTATTTCTGGGGTTGAATTTTTGAATTGATTGACGTGTAATTATGATCTCTCTTTAAATGCTTCTTACATGAATATTCTACTTCTCTCGGTTTTCTATTAAGATGGAGGCAGGTTTCCCACTTGAGGGAAGAAAATAAAGAACTAGGTAGAGTGTGGCTGGTCAGAGGTTACACAGGGAATCAACTTGGAAGCCAGGATGAGAATGGGAAACTGTGGGAGTTCTTATCCAGTGCTGTGTCAGTCAAGGATAAGATGAGGTGGAGATAGGATTGATAGGGACAGCAGTTTGGCTGGTGTAGTAGGTCACACATGAACTCACATTTGATATACAGATAAGGTCTTCTGTCCTGCTTATCTCTTTCTGAAATTATTAAGTGCTTTGATGACCTTTGAGCGAACAGTGAGCAATTCTAAGTAGTGTTCAAAGAATGAATGACAACACTTAATAACACCAGAAGGACTCAGGAAATCCAAGGGAACATATTAGCATGTCATAAACCCCAGAAATAATTTACCTGACTCTGAAAGGTTATTTATGCCCAAAATGCTCCTTTCATAAAAGAATAGAAGACAAAACAAAAAAATTAGTTTACTATTGCCAAGACATTTAAATCAAATAGCAAACCAAAGTTTCATTTTTATTTTTTAAAATCATGTTAATAGAATAGTCTTTTCTGCCACTTACTTAGGACAGATTCTTACACATACAGGAGGACATTATTTGTGTATCCTGAACCTGTGGGGTTCAATATCATGCAGAAAATAACGGACTATCCAGGAGATGAATAGTTATTCCTACTGTCTTTAAATAAAAACAAAGCAAAGGCAAGAAAACACCATGGATAACAGCAACATAAATCATCAATGTAGTTCAAGGCCGTTGCTTCAAAAATAGTCAAGACGAATTAGCTTAATTCTTCATTGAGAAATTGCATCTCCCTATTAGCCAGTGGGCATGATATGACCAACTTGAGTAGTTGTATTAAACTGCTACTTCTCAAGTCATTATCAAAGGATTGACTAGGGATCAGTGCTTCGATAAGTGCAATAAGATGGCCTTTCTATCAAACAATGAGACTTATCTTGCCCAGTGACAGAACACCAACTCAGAGCCTTGGTGTTATAGTTGTTTTGTTGTCCATTGTTATTTTTGCCTTTCTCCAAATACTGAATTAGTTGTCTCAGTCCCATGATAAAACAGGACTCAGGATAAGTCCATGTTCATACACAAATGCATCACTGGGCAGAAGTGTTATTCACACATAGTTTCTGTGTTGTTTTTATTATATATATATATTTATTTGTTTATGGAACTGTAATTTAGTGAGACATATGCTGTATAGGTGATCAATGCTTCCAAAGACAAAGAGATAAAAAGGGCTTTGAGAATTCCTTCCATCTTGACATCCATCTCTTCTATCATTCTACTTGCTTTCCTAAAATCCAATCTCTATTTCATCCTGGGTTTTAAATTTATTTTTCCCTTCACAAGTGAATACTAACCCATATTTTTTTTATTCACTTCAAATAGAATAAATAGGAAATACTTCATTTTACTTCCTTCTATTCTTAGTTTCTAGCTATCCTTCTCTATAGTAGAAAGGAGCCCAAGAATAAGTTTGCATATTATTGGATTACTGTACCCACGGAACAGTAATGAAAGTGCAGCTTCTCTTTTAGACTAACTACAAATTGGCACACTATCCGTCAGCACGTTGCATTTTATGCCTTGTCCACAAAGTCGATTATATTTCTGTGGTATAAGATGGGAAGTTTAAAGGAAAAAGTTTCCATTTGTTTTCTACTGTTAGTAGAGTAGAATGTTTTTGCTCAATATTCCTAAAGCATGTGGCCCCAACTGTTTATTAACAAAATCCAGTTTTGTTATTTTGATTCTTCCACCAAAGAAATCTAAAATTTGAAACAAACTAACTGGGAGTGATAGAACCTGGGAGTATTATATCAAGTTCTACCAATCTTAAGGAAGATATTTAACTCCTTGGAGTGTTATTTCCCTCTTCCTATCTTACACCACAGAAATATAATCTACTTTGTGGACAAAGCATAAAATACAATTTGCTGAGGGACAGTGTGCCAAGTTGTAGTTAGTCTACAAGAGAAGCTGGACTTTCATTACTGTTCTGTGGGTAGAGTAATCCGATGAGTATAATTAACTTATTTACCAGACAGTTATTTTTAAATTGAAAACAATATTATAGTAATGGTAGCATGATACCTTGTATTTTTATACTAAAAATAAGCTGTTGTATATGAAATATCTGAATTCTGTTTTTTATTGTCTTAAGTCTTGAATTAATTCCCTTCTTGGCCATCAACTCTTTAGAGTGGAACCATAGCAACATCATTATCTAATGTGTATTTACATAACCGTATGTTTCTACCTTTTTAAAGGCCTAAGGACTCACTTCTAGCATGTTACTTATGAAAAGAATCTGTACTATATCTGTTCCAATCCCTTAATTTTACATACGAAGTAATTGAAATCTGGAGAAGTAAGCAAGCTTTGTTGAGATCTCAGAGCTAGTGACTAACACAGCCTGAACTGCATTTTCTGACTTACTTAAGTTAGTTATAGTATTTTTTTACTGCTTATTGTATATAATTATTCAAGTGGGATATTTGGTTTTGTTCGCAGAACCTGGGTTTACCTTGAACTTTTTCTATAAAGTGACATTCTGTGTTTGCAGCTTGTACAGGATAAACAGGGAGCCCTTAGAAAAGTTATAGCTGAAAGATTTCCTGAACCCTCCAACATTAAACATTAAGGCCCCCTGGGCAGTTCACAGTTGTCCAGGCTCCAGCAATTATAGTGCCCTGGTGTTTCTTGGACCTAATTGAGATCAACATAACCAATGTTTCATTTTTTTATTAGTCCTTGTTGGTGGCTGAAGGTCCGAGGCTACTGCTGATGGCCTCAGACCCATCTTTGGTATTACTGAAGTCATTCTGCAAACTCAACTGCTAAAACAATCACAATCATTCTCAAATGAAGTAAAGAAGCTTCAGGGTCCATTTGACACTGCAACCTGAATTCCAGACAACCCTGCTTGAGTTGTACTGAGCAGAAGGATGTTAACTCTGTGGTCATCCAGATAAATGGAGTGTTAACTGGAAGGGGAATTGACTTTTCCTGTTGTACAGCAGCAGTCTTTTATCATTTCCATTTATCATCACAGTGAAAATTTCCTGTGACTAAAAGGGTCTGCAGTGTAATTGACCAATGACATACTTATTAGGACATGTTTCATATAAAAATCTGACCTAAAATGTATATTGCTTTGGAAAACACAAAATAAAACCAAAGAAAATAACATTTTATTTTATGAATAAGGCAAGTAAATTGGGTAACAGGATTGCAGGTGGGAGGTAGCGTTGATGATTAGAATTTTAGAAAAATTTGTCATGTTAAAAATGGTTTAGCTTGAAGAATCTTTAAATAGAATGCCCCCATGGGCGTGTAGACACACATTGATTTATTAGAAATCCAGTAAACACAGTTGTTTAGGTACAAATTCGTTGTACAATATAAGGTATGCTTATACAATGTTTGGGCAGTTTCTTTGGTTTAAACTGTGAGAGAATTGAACCTGTGTGTACATAAGCACAAATTCATTTGTGATCTTGATCAATTGATCAAACAAAGGACCATGTGCTTTTTAGTAAGGTGATCACATATATGTCCCCATTTGCTCAGGACAGTCCAAATTTATACTAGTTGTCCTACAGTAATTATTAGTAGTGCCCCTCTTCACTCTCTGAAGCGTCCTGGTTTGGATGATAAATTATATGGTCACTTATTTATATGGCTGCTGTACAATGAAATAAGCCCAATGTTAGCTTGAATATAGAACAGAATTACTTAAAGAAAATTCAGCCAGAACTCACAGCAGTGCCATTAGGTTTAGCATCATTCATTCAACAGATCATTATGTAGTATTCAAACTTGAGCAAATATTTGTTGAGCATTGTGTACCAAGCAATGTGTAGGATGCCAGAGATCCAACTGTGAGTACTCTCTTAAATGCTTTCATAAGCAGGATAGATTGTAAATGTGAACAGGGTATATAATATGTGTGTTTGTGAACAGGGTATATAATATGTGTGTTGCATATTTTATTTAACATTTAATAAGAGAGATTGCCATTAGCATTATATAAATGAGGAAACAGGCTTGCAGACATTTCAAATCTTGCTTATTATCACAAGGCTTATACATTAAAATGCTGAAATTCAAACTCACTTGCTATTAAATTCTTTCACTTATCTCTTCATCATTTTCCCTTGAAGGCATAACTGAGAGAGTAATTAAAGCATTTTGTGCTTGGTGTGTGGGAGGGGATGAACAGAGGTGATGATGAAAAAGGAATGGGTGGACTACTATTCTATACAGCAGCTTTCTGAGTTGTCAGGACCACCCAACAGAAGGGCTTCTCTAGGCCCTGCCAGAGAAATAATTACTTGATCACTAACAGGGTCAGTGTGGCACCTGGGCCCACTGAGTGACATGATGTTACCTAGATTCTTTAATCTGGTTGGACTGCTATTTCACCGACTGTTCAAATCCCCAAAAAAGTTAGTTCCATTTCTATTCTCCATGAAAATCCCTGCCCTCTTACCAAGCTGTCCTTCATCCTACAAGAGAATAATAATATTTTTTTAAATGAGCAACAAATTATATACTTTATAATCTGAGTAAAATTTTTTAAAAAAAGAAAAAAATATAGAAAAAAATTGTTTAATCAAAAACACTTTGGAAATCTTAAAACACACAGAAATTATTGAGGTCTAACCAAAGGGGGAGAGACTCTATGTTTGCCAAGTTCACCAAAAAGTGATGATAGTTCTTTCTCATATCCCCACCAGTTACAGTGCTCTAAGGATGTTAAAGAAATGGCATGAGCCTCCAGATTCACATCTGGAAACAGCAGCATATAAAGAGCTGGTTGTCTTCCCCCATCCCCCGTCCATGCCTCAGATACAGCTGAGAAAGAAAGAAGGTGCAAAAAATTTAAATTATGCCTTACGTGAAGGATAGGGTATGGATTTATGCCTTATATTTCCATTATAGCAAACAAAAGGCATTTGGGCTGGCCAGGCAGAGGAGCATTTGTGGTGTACATGACCACTCTACTTATCAAAAAGACTTCCCTTTATAAACAAAGTAAGAAGGAATGGTTGTGTCTTGCCTACTACACACACATTTTTTTTTAATGGCCACTCCTAATAGTTTAGGAATAGTACAAAGACACTGGAAAAAGGATGTGTTAGGATTAGATTTAGTTGCATATTACAGAAAGGTCAAATAAAGTGGCTTTAACAAGTTAGGGTCTTTATTTTTCTTTCTTTAATGTAAAATAGCCCAGAAGAGATGTCCAGAGCAGAAATTATATCAGAATTGCCCTGGCATATCATTTAACTTTGCCATCTTGAATGTGTTGCTTTCATCCTCCTGGTGCAAGGAAGAGTTCGGTGCTCCAGTCATTACACTCCATTCCTCCCTTGAGACTCTCTCCATTGACTTTTACTTACATCTCATTGGTCATTCCATCAGCAAGGGAGACTATAAACTGGAGGATTTTAGCTTGGCTCATCGCTCACCCATTAATACATTCCTTCCCACAGAGGAAGATAGGTAGAAGAAATATTGGGGAGAATACTGTCAGTCTCTGCTGCAGGCGGAGAGTACCTTTCATATGTCTAAAAAACAGACGAACAGAGGATGGCGTCAGAACAGAGGGTCTTAAACTAATGAGCAGTTCACTGAGGTTGTGGCTGCTCCAGTGACAGTTTTTTTTTTGCCAGCTTAAATCTAGGATTCTCAGAGGGACAGAGATAGGGCCTGCATACTGTCGTCTTCTCCCCTTGGCAAGTAAGAAACTTCTCTATACATCCTGACTGCTGCTTTCCTCCTGTCAGTTCATTGATACTAAGACTCCAGGGAAAAGGGAGTGTAGTTCTTCCTGATGTAAAGGCAGCACCAGCAGAAGTACAACAGGAAACATTGTACAAATGCACTGGGGAAACAGCAACATAAAATTCCTTGCTATGATGATTCTGTTGCTGCAAAATTCATTCCATACTTCAAGTTAAGTAATAGATCCAAAATGCATGTCATCAGCTTCTGAAAGCCATTTATCCTTCTATTGGATGCCCCTACTATTTTTCACAGAAAGGGATGGATCTGTTCAAAGTTCACTTACATTTCTAACGTTCCATTGTTCATTTTTATTTCCTCTTAAATGAGCATCTCTTATATTCTGGATGCAAGTGGCGCCAACTTCAAAAAAAATGTAACATCTGCCTTGCATTCCAGCTCAGTGTATACAGTGGGAGTCTGCTTTTCCTGCTCTGTTTCACGAGATCTTATAGTTTTGAATCCCTGCTTTGGGGTAGTAGTTAGAAATACCTGCATTGATCTTATCACATTGCTCTGTAGGATGAGATGTCATAAAGAGTCAATGAGTTGACACATGTAAAGTGCAAAGCGGTTGGCAGGTGCCTGCCACACAGAAAAGGAACACTCCAGTAAGTGTTGGTTATTAATATTGTTAGTGTTAGTGTTTACTATTATTATTGTTAGTATTAGTGTTGCTGTGTTTTTGCCTCTTGCTAACATTCCTGTTTACGCTTTGTAATATTTTTTCTCACAGACTAATCATATATATTATATAACTAATCTTTCTCATTTTTCCTCTCTTCCTGTATCATCTTTTTTACCTCTCTATATGCTTGTGTGCTTGCCCTTGCCTCTGTTTCTGCATGAAATGCCAATCTTTTCAGGCTGTCTTTGGTGACTTCTAAACTAATATACTTAAATCTGGACATAAGGCATACGTACAAGTAGCTGATCAATAATTCTCCTCCAATATGCTCATCTCCCATCACTGGGCATACCACAAATAATAATAAAAGTTCCCTATTTATTGAACACCCTCTGCTATGGATTCCGTATTCTCTGTGGTCTCCTGTAAATCAAATACATTCCTTTTGTCTCTTGGTTTCAGCTCAGGTGTTGTTTCCTCTGAGTGATTCTGTTACTTGACCTTTCTGCCCTCTCTCAAAGTTCTTGGCTTGCAAGCAGCATAATAAATTCCCATCTCATCATCATTAACTGTCAACTAGAAATCCACAGCCAGGTGAAGAGTAGAATAGGAACCCATGTCTTGTCACTAAAGCATGCTAGATCTCTAATAGCTCATTAGCATACCATACACAAGCATCCTGCTTTTAATTAGTTACGTGGTGTGATAATTAAGTAGTATTTCTCTGCAGTTTCCCCTTGTGTGGGGAAGAAAGGGAGGGAAGAGGTGGGCTAGCAACAGAAAGGGGTGTTAAAGCTTAAGTATGAAGTTTTAAGTAATTGTGACCCTGGGGACAAAATAGTCAGCAAATTCTCAAGGGGAGAAAATAAAGTACTTCCCTTCTGTTAAAAAAAAGTCAAGAGACAAATCTTTCCTCCCCCATTCTCACTAATAGTTATTGAAGGGAAAAAAAAAAACCCCACAACTTTTTAAACTAAAGATAAAAACAAAGGAATAAGATCCAAAGAATGTCTTTTGTTACTCTGTCTTAGGTTTTGAGATGAGAGCACAACTGATGTTACTGGACTAGTCTAGGTCAAGAGGATTAGGGAAAGACAACTGCCATCATTCTAAGTTGACTGAAGAATCCTAATGGGATCTTGATATTTCAACAAAGAAACATTTCAGGAAGCCTGTATCTGAGTCCCAAAGATTAACCACAATTGTTACCCTGTTCAATCTAATCATTTCTTTTCACAGGTGGGAAGGATGATATACCACCTCTTGGGACTGCTGTTACGCCATTAGTGTGAGACAAGGCATTGGGGAAAGAAATTGCCCTTCCCAACAACTTCATCATCCTGGAACGAGTATTTAGATTCTTATGGCCAGAGCAGCAGGACATATAAACTGAAGTCATGTTCTGGCAGGGTATACGCTATCGAATTTCTTCGGATACGAGAGCAGATGGCAGGCTATGAACCGTCTATATGTGGATTTGAAAAGTTACTACATTGTCAAAAAGATAGATGTAAATCTGCCATGATAGAACACACCAAATGCAGTCCCACATTGAGCTTAATAGTAATCTGGTCTCTCACAAACCATACCTACTTCAAACAAGCGCCAAGCTCCCAATTAAAAACAATTCCAGCATGAACCTTAGCCTCTCTCTAAGTGACCCTTTCTCAGGAAGAGCAGATCCCACAGCTTCATATTCTTCCACATATGCTTTTTCATGTTGTGACATAAGAAGAATATATTAGGTCTTTGTCCCCATTCCTGGCACTGAGCTCCTAAAACCCTTCAAAATCGCTGGGTAATTGGAATGTATTTTGTTATTCATAACACGTCCCTTTTGATCATTCTTGAGCTTATGCTGATGAGGTGACTTAGGAAGGAGCCTCTAGAGAGCCTCAGGATGGGGCTGCTCACAGGAAAAACCAAATGATTCTAAGGTTGGAATGTTCAGCTCCACCCACAGACCTCAGGGAAGGAAGGTGCTGCTAGAGATTAGGCAGAACTCTATGAAAACTCTTTTTTTTTTCCCCCAGCACTTGGGAGGCCAAGGTGGGAGGATTGTTTAAACTCAGTTTTTTGAGACCAGCCTGAGCAACATAGCAAGATCTCTTCTCTACAAAAAGTAAAAATTAGAAAATAGCTGGGCAAGATAGCATGCACCATTAGTTCCAGCTACTGGTATGGCTAAGGTGGGAGGATTGCTTGAGCCCAGGAGCTTGAGGCTGCAGAGAGCCATGATTATGCCACTGCACTCTAGCCTGGGCGACAGAGCAAAACCCTGTCTCAAACAAACAAAAACCCACAAAACTGCCACCATCTTCGCTTCTCTAACTCTCTATCCCTTAACTCTCTGATTTTTTGACAGTCACAGTAAAGCAGAAACACTACACAATGCCCCTTAGCGCCCATGAGCCTCTCAGAGAGTCTGGCCTCAGAAGGTGAAATGCAGCAATTGATGAGGCTGTACTAAAGCCATGACTCAATGTCTTGGAAGCCGCCTCTTACTAGCATATGGGAAACATCATAAGGCTACTTCTTTGCCCAAGTTTGGCAGTCAAGCAATTCCAGATAACCCTCCAACTTGGAACAAAATAAAGTCCAGATTAAGAATGTAATCCGGAAGAAGAACAGAGGGAGAGCTTTTTTATCTCTTTATCTCAGAAGAGTACATTTTTAGGGTTCACCTAGAAATTGAGTAAGAGACCAGGGAGATACCAGAATATACTGTCTTTAATTTGATGAGCTAGTACACCTAATTAGATTCTGCTGACCTACTAGACAACATAATACTAAAAGGTGATATTTCCCTTAACCCTTAAATATGACAGGCCTGTGGTAACAACCAAGTGCAGGCAGACTTGTTTTATTGCCATCCTGTTTGGAAGCAGCACAATATCACTTTCAGACGAAGCCTCTAGGAGATGTTCTGTACTTTTCTCCACTCTCAGTTCTCAGTCTTGTAAGCAGTTACGTGTGTACCTTTCTCCTCTAAGTAAAGAAGCCATAGATGACTCCCCGAGACTTTTAGCAAAACTCTTGGCCTTAAAACTATGCTACCATATATTCTTAGAAGTCAAAGGATGCAACACAGAGAATACATTTTTCTATGAAGATTAATACAAGTGATATTAGTGGATATAACCATTAATTGTTTGGACTCAGCCTTATCTTACAAATGCAAGGTCATTTATCTAGATCAGTACTTAAAAACATAAAATTTTACTCTAATAAAATGCAATATAAAAGTTGGTATAATCTTGATATGTGCTTTATAGGAGTGAAGCTGAAAATATTTAACCATATCACTCAATATACAGTTTCTTATATATGTTACTATAAAAATATTCATCTTTTTTTTTTTTTTTTGAGACAAAGTCTTACTCTGTCACTCAGGCTGGAGTGCAGTGACGCGATCTTGGCTGGCTGCAACCTCTGCCTCGCAAGTTCAAGCCATTCTCGTGCCTCAGCCTCCCGAGTAGCTGGGATTACAGGCATGCACCGCCATGCCCGGCTAATTTTTGTATTTTTAGTAGAAACGGGTTTCACCATGTTGGCCAGGCTGGTCTCCAACTCCTAACCTCAGGTGATCCACCCACCTCGGCCTCCCAAAGTGCTGGGATTACAGGCATGAGCCACCGCACCCAGCCCCATCCTTTTTTATGGTAGGTTAATCAGTTCCTGCGGTTGAGAGCAGACATAGTTCATTATGATCACCTTCCTATTTTTGTCCTGATTACATTCTTTGTTGTGTTTGTTATTCGTAAATTAAACAAGTGGTCCCACGCTAACATTTTTTTGTCTTTCTCTTTTATAGTGTTATATTCCCTTTGACCATTAGAGAGCAGACAGGCTTCCCCAGGGAAAGTAGGTAGAGTGACAGAGCTCAGCCCATAGAAATAAAAGCTTTGCTTTAAGAGCCGAAAAATTAAGATTTTTTAACCTTCTTCTCGCTGAGCACTCAGGAAAACAGTTTCTATGAATGTATCTGAAGTACTCAATCCCTTCACCTGCCACATGAGGAACCAAGAAGAGCTTTCCAAGTGCAGAAAATTGCAAGTTATGTGGCTTGCTTTGATTTTGTTGATTTCATATTTCCCTTGTAAATGTCCTTTCCCTCCTTCTGTCTGTCCTTTCAAGCACATGATATCCCCTTCAGCTTTTTCCTTGCTCCTCTATCAAGATATGCTGAATGATTTATGACCTGAAATTTATTGCATTCTTTTCTGTGCAATGATAGCTTCCCTGATACAACAGTCTAACTGAGTTTTACAGGCTCTGTTTCACGTACACCCATAAGTGCTTGCTGCATATCTGATACCTACAGAGAACACCAAAGTGAATAGAGTCACATGCCTACAGCCCAAAAGCCTAGAATCCCAGACAGGGCTTGGGCATCTTATACAGTCAAAAGTGGACAAAATATCAACAGAAAAAGATGCATTTATGGGAGGATTTAAGACCTCAATATGGAGTCAGAGAAGAAATTTATCAGCATTTGTGTCACATATCCCATAATACCTAGAAACCTTACCATCCAAGAAGACTAAAATGTTCTCACATTACAGTCTAGGATCTATTGTTTCACAATTTCCAATTCCTTGATATTTAAAATGAAATTCCAGATTCAATATCACCAAGTTAATAACAGCAACAGGCACAACAGGTAGTAAAAATTAACTTCATTCACATAGGGAATGGAGGAAAGGCTGGAATGTCTTTTTTTAATACAATAGTCATTGCATTTAGGTAAAAAGGTCCTAAAATGGCAAAGAAAATGTGAATATTTCTATCCAAATTTGGGTTGGAAAAATGAAAACAAAATGGTAAAGAAGGGGCTCCATTAGGCTCAATAGGGAAGTGATTTATTAATTATTACATACTTAAATTATTCTTGTGCTATAGAGATCAGCCACATAAAGTATAAAAACCCTTGCTCAACTGGTCTCTTACTTTAATTTAGAAAAAGATGTGAATGCAGATATATATATGTAATTATATATTATATCAGAATTTATATTGCATTAATATATAATGTATATACTTTATATTATAATAACATATATGTGCATAACATATCAATAATACATACACATACACACCTGTCACATAGAGAATAACACACATTCAAGTGAAAAAGAGAATGATCTAAGAGCATTTTGGAAAGATTTCCAAGATCAGCCACATTTTGTGAATCTGCTTTTAGTTGGCTAAGAATTTTTTGAAGAACTTAGTCTTCAGAAAGATGGGATGCAGGAAACTGTGCTAATTTCCTAGATAAATAATTGTTTTTTAATCAGAAAATTGTTTAAAATACAGATAACTTTCAACAAAGCAAAACTGAAAAAGAAAACGGAATTCAAAGATATGAGAAAGACGGAGCTAAAGTGGAAGAATGCTATGAAGAAGAGAGCATCAGACGACAGCTTTCTAAATAGCGAGGTGACATGCTGATAATTCAATGTGATGCCAAAATAATAAAAATGCATAAGAGCACTGGCCCAACAGACACATGCTATTACAGAACAGGAAACCTGTACCCTATAGCTCCTATTTATAAGGTAAGGTGAGCTGCTATCTGGCATCCCCCTTCTAGGTTTGAAGGCCCCACGATCAGAAAGATGCTGATAACTGGAAATGAAAGAAGAAACCAACAACAAAAATGATTAAAGAACTTTAGGGTGCATGAGGAAAGATTAGAAGAATAAAATAGCCCTAGTTTTACTGTGATAACTAGGAAGGAATATGCATGATCACTATCTACAAGTGCTGTATCAGAAAGGTGTAAACACTAAGGAGGCAAAGGAATAATTTACAGTACTGTGATACCAAGGTGTATGTGGCTAAGGGTAATAGGATAGAATTACACTTTGCAAAATATAATTTGAAAGCTTAGGATATATTTTAGAAAAGTTAATTGTGCACAAACTGTTTTTACATGCCCAGAATGTTAATCAGCTGCATCCTTTCCCAGGTGATGCTCTATCTCTGCCGGCACCTCTACCTCATCAACAAACACTCAAGGAAAAGCACTTAGCTGAAGTCTAAATCTCCCAAAGGAAATGCTGCCTTAGACTTTAGGTCTCAGGATTAGGTTCTCCTTCTTTATCCTCAAGGCACAGATACACAGTAATTGGCTTTCTCCCCTCTAAGCCTCACGTAGGTTGAGGACCCAGGCCAAGGAAAAGGGAGCCAGAGTTAGAAACCTGGAAGTTATGCCGGTGTAGCAGCAAAGAAGTCCTATCCTAGCTCTCCCTCAACCTCCTCCAGGTAACCAGCACTCTTAGAAGGTGTCCAAGTGCAGTTACTAAAGCCCTAGAAGATTATGCAGTGGTCTCAAAGAGGATCCAAAGATTATGCACTGAGAACTTGAAGAAATTATTAGAAACCCTGTGTATTTTGTATCTCACTCATTTTTATTCCTATTTTTATATATTTTACATTTATAATATATTAGTATAGTTTATAGTAAGTTAATGTAGCAGTTCATTATTATTTATATATTATTCGAAAATTTTAAAAAATGTGTATGTGAGGTCATGTGACCAATTATTATTATTTTAATAAATCTGCTTTTACTGGAGAGAAGAGAGACTCCTGAAGATTAAAGAATTCTACCTACCACTAGGCAGTGTCAGTAAATATCAAATGAGATCAAGGGTGTTTGTTTAAGCCCTTTGGAAAGTTAAATTTACTATACAAATGTAAAGAAGGATCCTTATTGAAAGGATTAGAAGGAGGGAAAGTTTAGCATTCCTTTCCTTAGAAAAAGACAATCACATAAAACCATCTTCTGAATGTAAATGAAAGATTTAGCCCTATATGTGAGGCAAATACCGAATCTTGGAAATGTAACTTCTCCAAGGAACATACCTGGGAAATTGCAGGGGGAATATTGAGAAGAAAGACTGTAGAAAAAAGAAAAAAAAGAGAATCTGGAAGATGCATAGCATGAGGATAGAAGAAGTATTTTGAGATGAGGTAAAATGAGAAAAATGAGGAGAAAGCAAGCTGTGATGCTGCTGCAGAGGATAAAGATAGCTGTTATAAAGGCAGAGAGCTAAGAAGACCCAAGCGCTCTGTTTTTCTTTTGTTGTTTTTTTGTTTGTTTTTTTTAGTTGAGAGTTTTTCCTATCAAAAGTATTATCCAGTCACTTGTACACTCAACCAATAGGAGATAAACATATTTTTGCAAGCAACTTTACGAAATGATTGCATACCAACACCACCAGCACCACAGCTACACACATCACACATTTATGTAGTGCCTTCTAAGTTAAAACTACTTGCATGCACATCATTATTATATTGGCTTCTGGTTGTGAAAGACAGAGAAGTAATCTAGCAAAACGAAATAAGTCTTAAAATATGACACAAACACATATAATTATTTTTAAAAATGGGCATAAGAAGTAAGCCTTGGTGAAATTTTCCAATTTTAGTTTATCTTGTAGGCTTGTCAAGACTGAAAATGAACCGGTCTAAATTCTTCACCATTTATGAACAAAGTATAGCCATTAAATACTGTCTTATACCTCTAGAGCAATGTTAGAACAAACAAACCATATTTTATATGAGTGTTTTTTAACTCCTGTCTCTGGGCCAATGTCTCATAAATAAGCTAAAAAAGGTTTTTGAGTAAATGCAATTGATTGAGGCATGTGCACTGTTGGTAAGATCAGTTTGGCATTTTAAGTCTGACATGTTATCGAATTGCTAAATGTATGGTTGTGAAAATCTAACAGCTGACTGCAGAGCCACTGAACAATTTTGTAGAATTTCTCTTGTTCTAATTACTGAATATGTTGAACAGTGTTAACACCACCAATGAACTGATATGTTCTGATTTAATAAAAAGACAATCCTTGGGTAGGGTCAAGCTAAATCCTAATGTCTACAGATTTGGCGAAACAAAGACAGAATGTGTACATTTATGTGTAGGGGTTCTTTTTAAAACATATTTTTAATGATGAAAAATATCTCCCCAATAGTTTTCAAGTGTTACACGTAAACCTTTTGATAAGAAGGTGCAAGCTTATGCATAGATGTCACTCTCCTCTATCTTTTTAATTGAGCAGTCTCTGTATGATTATACAAATCATAAGAGGTCACTTTAGAAGTATGTGCCTATCTGAAAATAATAACTCTATTTTACTGTCAGGCAAATGTTGTGTTCACCTTCAGGAAGCAGGGCAAACACATGATTTTTAAAATAATTTTCCTATTGGCCGCTATTGCTTCATTGATTCAAACTGTGGACCTCACTCTTACTTAGAATGTGATACATTTCCTTAAAAGAAATTTCCATCACCTGATTATAGTACACAATTATAAAGGATGATCTTTTTAAAATATTATTTTCTTTTAGAATTCTGTTAAAATTTAATTTTAAAAAAGCTTAGAAAAATTCATCCCTGACATTCTGTTTACTACTTTAAAGATTACGGGTTTCTAATATACTAGCCTAGCATTAATTTTTAAAATGGAGGAAATTATTAACTGATTTTAAAAAAGATACAGAACAATTAAATGAAACATCCATATTTAAATAAGTTGTTGGTAATACTCAGATAATAAAAGATATTTTGAAAGCTACTGAGAATTCAAAGGAGACTGATATAAATGGTAAAAAAAAGATTATAATATAGGTTGGAAAATAATTTGGGAGAAGACGGATTAATCCTTAGATTCACTCATCAATTTTGTAGAAAGGCAATGGTGTTAAATTTAGTTTAGGAGGCCAAAGAATTGCACATTCTTCTTTCCTTTATGAGAATGAGATAAAGAACAAGAAAACAAGCTGAAATCAAAGAATCAGTCAAAAGTAAAAAGGGTGACAAGCTAAGATCAATGAGGATCAGTTTTAATTCCTCCTATTTTACCTGATAATTGCCTGGTTATTAATTTTGTAGTGTTAATTAATATTACTCATACTTAATGAGGCACTGCAAAATTCTGAGTCATTAAGGAAAGTCAAAGTATATTTCCATGTTTCCTGAGAAAACAAAGAATACTTCTTTTTTAAAATTTCAATAAGGGAAGTGCAACAAGGAAAAATGACACAAAGAATAACATTCACTTAACCATTCACTGATTTAACTGGTATTTATATAGAGCACCCACCATGTATCAGCAGCTCTGTAGGTGTAATGAGGTTACAGGAATAAACAAGACTAGAAATTTCCGTGAAGGTCATAGAGCTTAAATTCAAGCAACCAGAAAAAAATTACATTGCTCATTATAATTCTCTACCAGATTTCTAAGCTGATTCTGTTTTTTTCTGTTTTGTTGTTTGTTTATTTTATCATTAGCAGCAAATATTCAGAAAAAAATCTTTAATTTTATATCAGAAAGTGCAATAACATTGTTTCCTACAATCCAGATTTGTTTCATAAAACTGTCACATTGCACCATTCCTTGAATACTTCTTACAAATTGAATCTTGTATGACTGCTCAAGAAAATTATCCAAACAATGTTAAAAAGCAGAAAAGACACAAGAGAAAAAAAGGAAAGAAAAAGGACTAAGAAAAACAGAAGAAAAGAGTAACCCTACTTAATAGAAAAAGAACATTTTGCATAGTGAGTGTTTGGCTTATTATTCATGCCTTCACCTCCCAGTCTTCTGAGGGATGGAGTACACATGCCCAGATTGGGCATACTCCATTTGTAAATGTGTTACCAATTACATTAGTCAGTAAAATTTCCCTGTAACTATAACGCTTGGGTCCCTGCTAAAAGGGAGTTTAGAGAACACTACCTAGATCTAAGGCTGAAGGGCATCCTCTGACCTCCCATTCTAAATTAGAATTTGAAAGCCACAGAGGAGTGTGTGCCTCCTTTGAAGAGCACACACCGTCCCATGAAAACCACTCTCAGGGTCTTGCCCAGAAGTGCCTCCAGCATAGGGTTTGGAAGCAGATAGCCCAAGCATAGCAGCCCCAGATGTGAAAGCAAGGAAAAAGTGCTAGCTGTGCCTGAGTGCAGCAGCTGAAAGAAAGGTAAAATAGGACTTGATTTTTGTGACTGTGGAACAATAGCTTTTGCCACTCATGACACGTGACTCAGTGGATAGATGTCAGGGTCTGATTTATCGGATTCATCCTATCTCTCTCCTCCTCACTTGGAGTGGAGAGAGTGATGGGGTGAAATGGATTGAATTATTCCACTCATAGAAAAGTGAGGTGAGACTGACACACAGAAGAGAGAAAGAAAAGAGAGGACCAGGTACAGGAGAAATGCATAAATTGTAACAGCAATTTAGAGAGGATCAGATATTTTGAGCATGCTTTCAACTCTACTTTCTATCCTTTACATACTAACCTTTGTGGATATGTTGTATATAATTACAGATAAAGGCATGTTATATATTAATTATATCATCAATGGACTGTTTTATTACTTCTTTCAACCAATTCTTCAATTTTACTCAAGCTGCAAACCACACTATCAAAAGTTAAAGATGAAAAACACTTGCGAGGTCACGGCTTGTCCTTTTTCCTGAGTAGGGGGAAGAAAACCAGTGTTTTCTTCAGTATTTTGTAAAAGTGATATTCTGTCTTTCCACGCTTGTGTGCACTACTGAGGTCTGCGCAAATGCTCTTGCTTTGCTGGTTGGTTTTGCTCAGAGACAGGTTTTAAATGCACTAGAGGAAAGCAGCTTTTGCTAAATGTTTTATAACGTGTCAGGAAACCTTTATCGAACATTTAATCCAAAACCTGGCTTTGAACCAGGGAGGCATACAATTTCGTAATTAATTTTTTTTAACCTTCTTTTGCTAATCGCTGATAAAAAGCTTAATTCTATTAACAACTCGACTTGACAAATTGCACCGCTCAATGGAAGCATTTAGAAATTAATTACGCATTTTATTGCATTAGATCGGATAAACAAGGAAGGATCAGCAAGGAAAAGGAAAACCCAAAAAGAAGGAAAATGCCAAATATATACAATCCACTGGTGTCTGACTATTTCCATTATTATTCAATGTGTCACCAAAAAAAATAAATAAATAAACAAACCTCTCAGATAGCAGTATCTCCTACTAAAGTGTAGTTTTTGCCTCTAGCATAGGTTAGTAACACGTTTTTGTTTTTCCTGGAAGCATACATTTTTTTTTCTCCCTACAGCCAAAGCTGATTTGGATTTCTGTAGGGATTTCTTGCTTAATTGTCATAGAAGCTCAGCCCTTCCGCTCCTTACATTCACCAGCATCTGGTTTTAGGTCTCCCAGTGCCTGGCCTTCAGGGATTAACTTAAGAGTAGCAAATTGTAAGGGTAGGTGTGATAATGTGCTACCAAAGTATTAAAAATAAGAGGGGAAAAAAGATTAAATTGGCTTCCACTTCACTTCTCCAGCTAAAGTTAAATGCTCCAGCGGTCAGAAGACCATATGCAATTTTTATGGTTCTCTTTGTCTATAAATACACATGTTTCAAAATGGCTGTTGAAAAAGACTTCTGGCACATAATCAAACTGTTCTAGCTTGTGGACTCCTGCATTGTGTCTGCTCTAACCAAAGACTTTTAAGCTGTCGCAAACTTGTTAATAAATTCATATTTAAAGCACCATGTTCTTTCTCTCTCTTGTATGATTTTGCAGCTCTCTGGCCAACATTCTTTTCCTTCTCTTACTTGATAAAATATAACTGCCCTTTTAGAATTTCTTCTTTAGTTAGTAGTGCACTCAGTTGTTGAGTTCTTTTTTGATTCAGTAATTCTCATGTCAGTACATAAGCAAGTTATTAAAACAAACATCACTACTGATGGTGATGGGTGGATCAAGAAGAGGAGGGCCTTGTCTACAAAAATATAGAATAGAGCTCTTCGTTGAAATGAGATGGAAATGTAGAGAAAATGCAGTCTCATGTCTCAGGCAGAAGTACTGTATAAAGATATATTAAGACCACAGAGCAAAAGAGAAAGATGCTTTCCTAACATCCAATCTCAGTAACTGGTGAAAAGTGTCCCTTTAATCTTTAAGTACCTTAGGAGTTAATTTTCTATCAGAAATCAATTCCGAGGAAATAGAATAATTCTGAGAGATTGCACAACATTCAGTGCAAAATTTAAAATTCTTGGCAAAATTATGAGTTTTTATCCAGGGAGGTTTGTGGAAAAATACATTGTTGAGCAATCTGAGATTCTGGGAAATACTGTCAACCATTGGTGCGTCTTCCAAAAAGTAAAACTGAAAAGTCAAATCACTGAACAGATGGTAGTCAGAGGCTCGGATCAAGCCATAGGCGAAAGTTGGCTTTTTCCAGTTCTGATGATGTCAGGGGCCCTCACTTTTAAGCTTGAGTTCTAGCAGAACTGTGCTATAACCTTACTGAAACAAAATGGTGTTAATAGAGGGAATTGGTTTTGTTTATTCATGAGAGACAGATATGGTGGAAACTACCTTAACAGCCATCTTTATTGCGGCACATTGGGTCTTCTTCTTTTCCTCCTCCTCCTTCTCCCTTCTTCCTTTCCCTTTCTCTTTCTCCCTCTATCACCCCCTCCTCTTTATTTTTTTTCTCTTTAATAATCTCTTCACTTTCCATCTTTGCATGGCCACATTACATCATATTTCTTTTCTGAAAAGCAAGTAGGCAGTGGTGAGTGAAATTGTATATAAATCTGTATGTTACATGAATCAATACATGGACTATTAAATGCAGCTCTAATTTGTGGACAGACTAATAGTTATAAAATTGATACAGAAGCTTTTTTTAATCAACAGATCATTTTTTACCTCCTTCTCTGTGTTGGATGGTACAAGAAGTTTGGGATACCAAGTGATGGTCCCTGTCTTTAGAGAGTATTCCACATATATTTAGGGTATGTTAAAAGGTAAATTACTCCATAAGTTATCAAATTAAACATCCTCTATGAAGGATATGCAGTCAGTGCTACTGGACGTTAGAAGATAAAAGACCATCATGGAACTGTAGGGAAAGGAAATAATGTGAAGAAGCACATGGTATTTAAATTGGGAAGAACTTGATGGTCTGAAAATGCATATGCAGTTCATAAAATGCTATGGTTATTTGGAAATGAGAATGAGCTTGCGTGGCCCCTTTGAATAAAGAGAGCTATCATCCTGCCCCTTACAGCAGCTTGAATCATACCACTCTACTCTGTTTTCCTGCCATTGTCTTTCATTCTTAAGTTTTAAACTTTGCCGGATTTATTAATTTACTTTCTTCCTGCTTTAAAACTTCTGGGTTCACTGAAGCACAATAACTGCTGATTCACAATGTTAAACAAATGAGAAATGTTCATGCCTGGAAAAGGAAGCTCCACAGGACTTCTTGTAGCCTAGCTCCAGATATGTGAACGAGTGAGAGAAAATTATTAAGGTTTATTATGCTTAACATTATGTAGTGCTCTTTTCTGTTGCCTCTGTAGCCTTATTTTGGGTTGCTGTGAATTACCATCTGCAAAGACATGTAAAAGATAAAAGACAAATAAGAGTAATAAAAACATGCTATATGTATCACCTATATGTAATGTTCTAGGAAAAATGTGTCTCTCCAGGGAGCTTAGCTGATGTTTATAACCACCACCATAGAAACTCTTTGTTTGGGGTTTGGATGTGGCTAATGGAAAATATCACCTCTTGTTTTCTGTATTTCCATGGGTGACAACTGATTACTACAAATCACGTTGGTCAGTATGTGCAAATGGTGAAGAGGTTTTTTTTCTGTATTTATTTTCCGTATTCTGTATTTATTTAAGTTGCAAAATGCGTCCATTTCTCATACCCCTTTGCAATAGTAATATATCAAGAAAATTCCTAGCTCTTTATGAAGAAAGGGGGGAAAGGGTGGGGCCATGTGCTGTGCTTCATATTTCTGATAATAATCCAAGGCTAGAACATCTTTGGAACTGCTGGTTTAGTTGAATGTCGTATTGATTCAAGAAGTCCAGAAAGGGCTGGACTGATTCAATAATTAAAGCCTCTTTCTTAAGATGGTCAGGTTATTGTAAACCAAATAGGTTTCTCTCTTTGTTGATCAGTACTTATGTCTCCAGTTAAGTATAGTGTGCCCCTAATCCTTGACAATGGGGGTCAGAGTTGGACTTTCTGGAGGCTGTTGCAAAGAAGAAAACATCCCATAAGTTCATGATGACATCTGCGGAGCTAGCCGAAACCACACTATTTACAGAAATGGTAGAGTTGAATGCCTGTTAAGTAGACATTTAGTGCATTAAGGTTTTCCTCAAGTTATTCATGTT